>NC_140287.1:2197355-2289004 GCF_964030765.1 Micromesistius poutassou
CACACACAGTTTTAAAATCAAATCTGAAAAGAAAGTAGGCTTAGCTTAAGACTGATCATTTTATAAGTAATAATGCAGTTTATGGATTTGCAAAACACAACATAAACATATAATTAAATGCACTTAAAATAAATGATCAATCACAAAGATACAAATATAAAAACTACACATAAATAAAATCGAATTGTAGTTTTTTTTAAATATATATAGTATAGTCTTTATAATTCATTTTCCGTGCCTTACTAAACATAAACCAGCAATTATGAGTCAAAGAGAGGCGCTAGATTTCACACTCCTGGATTGTGAGTCATGTGTGCAGAAGCATCGCATCGTAGCGTCGACATTCTCATAGTCACTGTCGAGCCACCCCGGCCGTCGGAACCACCGGAAAGTGACTAAATGAGCCCCCGAAACGGGCCGGTGCGACCCCGCACGGCCAGCGGACGGAGAGCCGTCGTCGAGCACCAGGCGGCCGTGGCCCGAGGAGTCGAGTGTGCGAAGGCTGAGGGCGGGAATGGAAGCTGGGAACTCGGATCCTTTGTCCCAGCAGCCCTGCACCCCCTTTCCTTCCGCAAGATGACAGAGCCCCCCTCCTCGTCGCTGTGAACACTAGAGTCATGCTGACCAGCGACCACCCAACCACTGCACTCTCGGCGCTGCAAAACAAGCCCCCCACACAACAAAGCGCGCTGTCAGCGCTGCACAATGAGACCGTCCACGGACCGCATTACCGCTCTACCGCCGCACGATATCCCCAATAACGCCGAGAACACGTTGCCAAACAAAGAAATCCTCCCGTGTGGTGGTACATCTGCCTTATCCCCCTCGTGTTGTTTATTAAAAGCACACCAGCCGTGATCGCGATTAAAAAAAAATACACGCGAAAGCAAATGTAAATAGGAAACCACGTTCTACCAAATCAAACACTCGAGTGCATAGGAAAATACACACACCGTAGTAAAAAAAACACACATATTTGCAAAGGGACCGCAAAACGTACCCGTTTTCTTGCACAGCGTCAGCGTTCTGGTGGTTTTTAGATCAGGACTGGTTCCACATGGTGACTTCACCAGCAGCCCGCCGACCTCAAAGCGCTCGTTCTGCAATAGTCATCAATATCACCCTTTTCTACGGATGTATTAAAAAAAAAACACGATACTGGCCGCGGTTGTAAGTTGCTCAATAACTCGATTCTCGACGTGTGTGTGTGTGTGTGACGCTTTATCCAATCAAAAGCCCATCGGCGTGCATGCTGCTCCGTGCGTCGCTCCGCCGTGTGTGTGTGTATGTGTCGTGTGTGTGTGTGTGTGTGTGTGTGTGTGTGTGTGTGTGTACTCGTACGCCTTCCCTTCCCAGCGCTACATTGTTGACATTTGGGCACTGACGTCACCGTGTCCCTCATTCACAACAAAGCTCTGTGCGGAATGACGACGTGGTCTCCGCCGGGTTGACATTTACTCTAAAAAGGGGGGTGGGGCGTTTGGACTTGGGGAATCACGCATCGTAAACATCGTGTGGATGATGATGACAGCTACGATTAACAGGAGTCGACTCATTATGGCCATACATCTAAATCACTCTGTCGGAGGAGGGGAGAGAGTGAACGGTAGACTCGGACTGGATTCATGCATTTGACAAAGACCTCCTGCATGAGTATTTCAGCCGCCACTAAAATGACTAAATATAGTAAGCAATTCCAATATTTAATCTTTTGATAGTCATCTTTATTATGGTTACCAAAAATAATCCCCCTAATCCTTCTATGAACCCAGCGAGAGGGCAGTCATAACAAAGGAAATGTAACGTTACTTTGTCTGCACGAGCATTATTCAATAATATCCTTACAGCCCTAAATGCCACCAGGATTCGTGTTTTATGTTTTCCTACTATACTATGTAGTATCCATACATGCAAATTGTATACAGTGGAACGAGAAGACCGAGAGTACAGTGTAGTAATAGTATTACTACAGAGAGTCCATTGATCAGACCTCTGTACCCACTTTACTGCTACATACTTCTACTGTCTCCTAAATGACTCTATTCTGTCAGTTACTACCGTCTATCATTATCAAAGTCAAAGTCAAAGTCGGCTTTATTGTCAATTTCTTCACATGTAGCAGACATACAAAGGAATCAAAAAGACGTGTTTCTCTATCCCACGGTCTAAGAGATAACGTGCACAGGCACCGCAGATAAAGACAAGACATTTACTAATCCTCAAAATAAACAATAAAGAGTCTACTATGTATATGTATTTGTAAGAAAGTATCAGAAAAAAGGTTTCTGTAGTTGTAATAGTGCAAAAAACCAGCACCAAAACAATCTTTATTATCATTGCACTCAGGTACAGTACAATGTCGCATGGCTTCTCCCGACATAGTTAAGTATCTATTTACTGTATATAGTAACAATAATAAACAATAAAAACTAGTGACAAAAGGATGAGCATTGGACAGTGGACAGACGACTCTCCCCTAGTGTGTCCTGGCTGCTAGACGTCTCTCTGGACGACCTACAGGACTTCATAACAGTGACTGTGAATGGGGACACACTGTAGTGTGGCACGTGTGTGTGTGTGTGTGTGTGTGTGTGTGTGTGTGTGTGTGGACAAGGAGGAGGGGGTAATCCCAAAGGAAGAAGCTGGCAAAGACTACTGCTATTTTATCAGGTTGCCGCAGACACAGACGGCGACTCCCCCCCCCCACACACACTGTTCATGGCGGCTGAATTCAGATCAGCCCATATTCTCAATGTCAAGTGTTATAAATAGACGCTGCTGATTTACACACAGCAGACACTGTTCACTGTTCACTGTTCTGTGTGTGCGTGTGCGTGTGCGTGTGCGTGTGTGTGTGTGTGTTGGGGGCGGGGTTCATGGGTTCAGAACATAACCATGAATGGTGTGATATGGTTATCCATGAAATTGTGTGTGCAGGAGTGTGTTGGTGTGTGTGCGCGCGCGCGTGCGTGCGTATCTTATTTAAGAGAACAAAGAGCCCCTTTTTAATGTCATCTTTCACACACTTCATTTGCTGCCTAGTGAAAACCTTTTTCTTCTCATTTGATTTCACATGTAGGCCTACATCTCGTGCGCATTAGAAATCAAGGATCTTGCTGTTACTCCTTAGTTTGGGAGATTCCTCTTTGCCATAACGCAATACTGGACTTGATTGAAAAAAGTCATTTAGAAGTACACTTATACACACACTGCATGTCGTGTACGTGCACATTGAGCAAAGAATGTGAGTCTCGTCCAGAAATATTTACAGCTGCTCATTCGGTCTGACAAACCGTTTTCAAATCCAATCCGGGAGGAGTCGTTGTTCCACATCAGAGAGAGGGCGCCCAGGAAGGGCCCGTGTGGAGGTGGCTGACAACAAGACCTTATGTTCACCCACAGAACCAGCGTGTGGGGTCACACCGCGTCTGGATCCACCCCTAAAGCGGACGTACACACTGTAGTCTCCACCTGTGGCAAAACAAACACAACTCTCGCCGTTCGTTGGGTGAACTCGGAGCCAGTGGATCGTGAACTCTTCCAAGTGCATCATTATCAGGGCTTTCACCACAGCTCGGAGCGGGTTGTATTGTAGTCGCTCATGGGACTTCAATTCAATTCTATTTTATTTGTGTGTCACCGGTACAGTCTCAAAGGGTTAACAGGCCGTATGTTTCTGACCCCCCCCCCTGACGCCCCTGACCCCCTGACCCTAGCCCCACAGAGGGCAAGAAATAACTCCCTTAATCAGCAAGGAGGAGCGCAGAGTGGGGGGGGGGGGGCCCTCCTTCAGAGTGGGGGGGGGTCCCTCCTTCAGAATGGGGGTCCCTCCTTCAGAGTGGGGGGGTCTCTCCTTCAGAGTGGGGGGGTCTCTCCTTCAGAGTGGGGGGGTCCCTCCTTCCAGGGATGATCAGGTGATGCAACGGGGGCCATAACTGACAGACATGGTACATGTATGACTGTACATTCAGATTGGTTCCATGTATGGTTTACTTGGACTGTATGGGAGCCCATTGACCAGACCGTTCCCCCGGAGGCGTCACCGTGGGACAAACACAGGCTGCCGCTCATGACACTTGTGAGTCTGCGTCTTTTCTGGACCAGGCCACTCAACTCGTGAGGAGAAGGCTACTAGCCGCGCCGTGGTTCGTACAACGAGCAGAGCCACCAGCAGTGTTATGAGTGACACCTCTGAAAAGGCTCTCTTATGCACAATACAAAACTTGGCAGCCAGCCATTTGGAAATTCTGCAAAGACACAAACTGAATCTAATCTGTCATCTATCAACGGTAAGCCTATCAGACAAAGTGCCCCCCTCTCACTCACTCCCTAATGACTACCATCACAACAACAACAACAACAACAATATCATCATCTTCAACAAACAAGTGAGTGAGACGGATTACGGGTGCAGAGAAGAGAAGTAATCCCTGGCCCTTCAACGACAAAGAAGGTGTGTTTACGAGCGTACCCAAGAAGCACTGGACCCCGCCCCCTGGACTGAAGAAGCCACGCCCCCTGGACTGAAGAAGCCCCGCCCCCTGGACTGAAGGAGGGCTGTGCGGCGCTGGAACCCACCGTGTCAAATGAGATCACACCAACTCTGGGGTTTCCACAATTTCCTATTTTGCTTTCTGTGCGCTTTACGCAAAATGGGTGGTGTGTGTGTGTGTGTGTGTGTGTGTGTGTGTGTGTGTGTGTGTGTGTGTGTGTGTGTGTGTGTGTGAGTGAGAGTGTGTGAGAGGTCAGGGCATGCAGTCATGGTGTCTGTGGTGTGGAGATTCTTGTGTGCAGGAGGAGTTCAGTTCAGTGACGCGGTCGCTACGGTAGTGAAAGTGTTGGTTACGGGGGCTCGGGTTCAAACTTAGTCCAAATGGTTTACTTATCAGCCGACCTCAATCTTGAATGCACGCACGCACGCAGACACGCCCGCTCAAACAAAGACGTGAAATCAAATTAATTACAATAACGTATCAAACCGCAGGGTGGAAAGGGATACGGCATAGACATAGACATAGGCATAGACATATTCTTTAGATGTTAGAGAACGCGTCGCTATGGAAACAACACAGACTCACCACGGAATGTCCTGCCATTGAGACGAAAGTCGCTCACAAATCAAAGTGCAATGACGGAAAACATGGTGAGAACATTTTAAAATGTTATCACCATGGTTTTCACACTGATTATCCACAGACGAATGGACAGAGACTCAACTTTATCACTAACTTTTACATACATATACGTGCACACCATACGTTGCTAGGGACACGTTGGTACAGGCACAGGAATGCGTTACTTGCGCCTATCTCCCAGGTGATTACGCACGGTGAAATGCCTCCAGTGAAAGTATCCGTTTGTTAGTGTGCGTGCATACAGAGTGACCGTCTCGCGTGTATTCATTCGTTCCTCATCTTCTCAAGATTCAGTCGTGTAAACAATCGCACCATTAGCAGCACTGCATCAAACACACACGTATTCATAGAAACCAAACAAGCCTCCACAAAAGACACTGCAGATACACCTGTCAGTTTCAGAGAAACACATCGTTTTATTCCATAAAGTCAACAAGCTCCAGGCCACCACAAAGTTCTTTGAAGAACAGATTTGTCAGTAGCATTGGTCTACAGTTACGCAGTATGTTGGCCCTTAAAAACTCTAACCAGTCTCAATACTGGGTGATCAAAAGTTATTTCATCTTAAAAATGTGCACTGCTTGATAGGGAGGTTTGTCTGGGGAAAAGGAAACGCTTGCAATGGGGGTCTGTGGCCATTATACTAAATCAAAGACTTGTGTATACATGTGCATGGTCTCAATACAAAACAAAAGCACGCTCATAAAATGAAAACTTGAGATGAATAGATTCGCAAGCCAGTATTGCTGTCTATCACTAACAAGATCCTAAGGCAAATTGTGAATAGTAGACATTAACGATCCTGTGACGTATTGTGAGCGAAAAAACAAAAGACACCTTCCCCTTGGCCTGCTGCCCCGACCCAAAGCAGACCTCGGGCTTCTGGAGGTCATGAACGGACATGGAGCGGTTACAGTCGCAATGATACAATGAATGCAGTGAAGGACGTACAAAGATTAATAAGATGTGGGTTTTGAAGCACAAGATAACCAAATAAAAACATGAAATGCGCACGGTAATACATGTTGAGGATTGTAAACTCCTCAACTTTTCACCTCTTTTCCTTTTTTTTTTTTTTAAATGCAACAATAAAAAGGCCCACAAGCCCGGCAATATCTACACCGTTCAAAACGCAATAGTGTCATTGCCCATTTCTCTCCCTCCCTCCCCCTCCCTCCCCCCCTCCCCTCATTTACACCAACCCCGCGGAAAAATACCTTGTTTTTTTGTGCGTTAACAAACACAAGCGCTGAGAGAAAAAAAAAACTGCATTTTTCTGAGCTCCGCCCCCGCGCCACGGAGAGGACGGCCGCGGTGACGCCGGCCGGCGGGCCGCCCCCCGTTGGGCCGGAAGGCAGCGATTTGGCAAACAAAGAACAGAACAGGCTGAGCAGCTCCCCCCCGTCCTAAGAACCCTCCAGGCTCTGTGGGCCGCCGCCACCGCCGCGGTGACACCTGAGGCTGCGATGGGGGGGGGGGGCGAAGATTATGAAGCGGAAGGAGCAACTCCTATTTTTTTTTTAGAGCTCGGTACAGTTCTCCTTTATGGCAGACTCCCAAGTCCTAGTGGACACACACACACACCACACACCCCACACACACACACACCACACACACACGCGCGCCGGCAGTGTGACCTGGGATCAGCTCTCACGGCAAAACATAAAACTAATTGATGTGCACGGGCGTCCGGTGCCTGTGGGTACAGAGTTTGTGTAGACTGCTGAAGGGGAGACACACACACACACACACACACACACACACACACACACACACACACACACACACACACACACACACACACACACACACACACACACACACACACACACACACACACACACACACACACACACAGGACCCCTCCTCTCCTGTCAGCAGACCTCTGCCCGTCCCACTCCACTAGCCGTGCTGCTGCTGTCCTCGGACGCTGCTGCTGTTAAAACTGATGCTGCTGCTAATGATGCTGGTTCTGCTGGTGCTGCTGCTGGTTCTGCTGCTGGTTCTGCTGGCTCTGGCTCTTGAGGCCCTGGTAGTAGTCCGACAGGCCCCTGTTGTCCTCCAGCAGCTGGCAGTGCTCGTGGGCCAGGCGCGTGGCACTCTGCGTCTCCCGCTCGTCCTGCTGCAGCTCCGAGATCAACTCAGTCCTACACACGCACACGCACACGCACACGCACACACACACACTTTGTAAAGCCCTTAATCATGGCTCCAGTCTGGACAGGCTTCCCGTGGGCCACATTAAACGACCCATCCACCCCCCCCCCCCCCCCCCCCCCCCACCATCCACCCCCCCACGAAGAGTCCGCATACTTCAGAATAAGTTGATTTGATTTTGGCCGAGACCGAATAAGTTCTTTGCAGTCAAAATGTGTTTCTGCCCGAGAATGTTCCACGAGTCGAGACCAATAGGGTGGAGAACGGAAAATCAGAAATCAGATTGAGGAAACCAACCCAAATAAATTATGCCTACTCTGACTTTTGATTAGGCTGCCCGGAAAGGTTAAGAAGGCGGGTTGGGAGTGCAAGGGGCTGATACAACGGCAGCGTTAACAAGCACAACAGCCATGCTGAGAAACCTTTCAAGGGCCTGCAGATTGCATTTCCATTTTCTTCCCCCATTGATTATTTGGAGAGTTTTTTGCTCCACATGACACTTTAAGCACATTACAAAGGAGGAGCCCTTTGGAAGGATTTATAAGTTTATCCAAGTTCTGACATAGCAATGGGCTAACTAAAAATAAACTATTTTCTTCATGGTTTGTCTAGACCCCGTCCTTCAGTGACCTCTACCTCACCTGTGGTCTGCACATTAGAAAAGGCACAGAGCGCTTTGGTCAGAAGCAGTCTCACCATTCATTTGAATATAATTAATTCATAATAATTAAGTAGTGTACTCTACAATGTCATAGACATATGTACATGTATTGTAATGTGCAGGCACCTGAAGACACATTCCATCACTCATTCAAACATTGACACATGAAGCACACCCACACTCAACATCCACCCTCAACGGAGAGACGTGGTGCCTGGGATCAATCTAACCACCAGTCACGCGCCTCCAGACTCGGTGAGGACTTACTTCCTGTGGGCGAGCAGTGTGATCTCCGTCTGGATCTTCAGGTACTCCTGGGCCATCCTGCAGTGCTGCTCAAACACCGCCATGGACTCTTTGGAGTTGGGGCACGGGGCCAGGGGCTAGGGCACAGTCACCACCTCGTTTAGCAGACTGGAGGAAACTCAACTGGGACAACGTCACATTTTTTGAACAAAACACAGATGAATGCAACAAAACACAGATGAATGCAACAAAACACAGATGAATGCGGCAAAACACAGATGAATGCGGCAACACATTTTTTGTATTCCGGCAAGGTGTCTGAATGTGATTGACTGAAATGTATCGTCGCACTCCTACATCTGTGATGCAATCACACGGAGAAGTGTTGATTCTGACGGTTTGCGTTCAAATGATCAGTTGTTGCCGTCTGTTCCATTTGCCCGCACAGAATTGGGAGAAAGGGCTCTCATGTACTCTGCTCCTTCTACATGGAACAGGCTGCAAACAGACGGGAAAATAACGGAACGGATTTCTTTGAATGCTTTTACATCCAGGCTGAGAGCGCTTGAGACGTCCTCCTTTACTTACCTAACTGTTAAATAAAATGTAATTGCTGTCTGTATGTTGTAACTAACTTTTGTTGGCCAAGAGGTTTTTAATCTCAATGGGACTTTCCTGGTTAAATAAAGGTTAAATAAAAAAAAAAAAAATTAAGTCACTGCCAAATACGGAAACCTTTAAAGATCCCATAACATGCTTTTTAGGGTTAATAATTGCATTTGGGGGTACTACTAGAACAGGGTTGCATGCCTGGGGACTCATTTATCAACCGTACGTACGCACAGATTTGTGCGTAAGTAGTGCGTACGAACATTGCCACGCAAAGTATGGAATTGACCAAAACGTACTTCTGGACTTAGGAATGTGTGTAAATATAAGCACAGCTCTGACCATGCGTACGGACCTAACCTAGTGGTAGAAGAGATATCACAAGCAAAAGCATTTAAGAGTGTCAACGTATGCATGAACCAATCCACATCCACATACGTCCCGTGTTCCCTTTAATTAGAAAACATTCAATTACTCCTTTGTCTAATTTTAAACAGAAAATGTGTGTCAAACCCTATAAAAGACAGCTATGAAAAGGATTTAAATGTAGTGCAACGGCTTCTCTTGCGTTATTGAAAGACAAAGTGCTCTCTGCAGGGAGGGCCTCAGAGACGTCTCACGTCTGGGCTGTGACTCCCGACCGACTCAATTAACTCAATTAACTCAATTAACTGCATCATAGGGCTGGGCGATTAATCTAATTTTGATCGCGATTTTGATTTCAGAGTGAAACGATCACCAAACTAATATAATCGAGTTGAAACGATTTGAAAAAAAAAAATAAAAGAAAAATTTAATATAAATTGCAGAACAGCTGGATTCATATCTGGACATTATTTTCTATTTGACCATTTTGTGTATATTTTTAAGGGGAAATTTCGAAGTTCTCATTTACAAAGTGTTTTTTTTGGAGAGAAATTATGAATAAATGCATCATGTTTTCAAACTCAAAAATAATCGTTTGAATAATCGAGATTTCAATATTGACCAAAAATAATTGTGATTATGATTTTTTCCATAATCGAGCAGCCCTACTACTAATAACACCCCTAATACTCCTTATTACTCCCACACTTCATCTCTGAAAAATCAATTACAGAATGTTTCTGTACGCTCTCCCCTGAACAGCCCAGTCTGCTGTGATTGGTCAGCGCGCCCACTCTGATTGGTCGAATGCTGTGCGTCTCACCCCGCGACTTCTGCAGTTCAGCCCCGCCCCCTGCACAGTCTGACGACACCGCGTCACAGAAGGAGAGTTTGAGCGCAAACTCGCCGCTTCACGCACTTATTGAGGGGCGCGAAAACTCACCCCGGCTCGGACTTTTCTAGCTTAGCAGACGTAAAACATGTATACATACGTCATAAAACATGTATACATACGTCATAAAACATGTATACATACGTCATAAAACATGTATACATACGTCATAAAACAGTCTAAAGCAAAGGGAAAAGTGGAAAGAGCATCACATCGCCCCTTTAGCAACATTTCCCTGCCACTGCGTTCGATTAAGATCATACGTTACACGATGGACATCAGTGATCTAGGATAGTACGTCTCTGCTAAATGAAACGGCGTTGCTCGACGTGACGTCACCTGTAGCTGGTGGTCCAGTGTTAGGTAGGCCATGGGTATGGAGCTGTCCACACCGTTGGTAGCTGAGGAGGAACGTTTTAAACACTCAGACACTTTCCTCTGCCACCCCGCACAGATGAGGGGTCCACTCACATTTGCATAAACAGTCATGGTACCATCACATCCTACCACATTGTACACAAGTGGCACTATTACTATCGGAATAACTCATTACTCTGTAACACCACCCCCCCCCCCACCCAGACATGACTAATGGACTGCACGGTGACGCCCCCTAGAGGTGTGTGGTGGAAACTAACGCGTTTGGATCTCAGCCTCATTGACACACAGCCTATTTACTCCCTCATAAACATAGAGACAGGACAATGAAACAATATGTTCATCAATATGTGTAAAGACTCATAGGGGTTGAAGGGGAAAAGTACACATTAACACACAGTGGTAATGAACTCTAATGAACTAAACAACACACAACCCAACACACTACACTATGCTATCCTTACTGTATCGACTGTAGCGATATATTGTTTCACCTTCTTATGACAAATGTACTTATTGTGAGTTGCTTTGGATAAAAGCGTCTGCTAAATGCCCTAAATGTAAATGTAAACTACGCAAGTTGAAACAAAAGTGAACTTGCCACTAGCGTTCTGAAAGTAAACCTCTACTGATACTTCCTGCGTTCTGACAGACACGTGATCTGGGAGTCTTTGTTCATAAACAGCCTAAACATCTCAACCGTAGTCGTGGAATCCGGGAGATGCGTCGAGATAATCTCTGCAGCAGCAGACCTACCAGAAGGACTCAGAGGTAACCTCAGCTCTGATTGGCTGACGGGCATGGGGGCGGGCCCGGCGGAGAGAGCAGGGCTCTGAGAGCGTCCTGGTTGGCTATCAGCGCTGGACCTCCTGGACAGGGGGAGACTGGCCCGCAGCGTGCCCGTCTGCAACGCACGCACACACACACACACACACACACACACACACACACACACACACACACACACACACACACACACACACACACACACACACACACACACACACACACACACACACACACACACACACACTTATTATCAAGCACCTCAATGACCAGAGTCTACAGGAAACAAGGAGAACTCTCCAGTTATATCTTGTTTTAATTGCAACATCCTTTTCCTATTCCGACTCTACACAGAATGACAAATCTCGATATACTTGTTAAAAGTCGCGTTCAACCGCACCCTAAATATTTAAGGTCCAGCCCCAGGTCTAATGGTTAGTTTGAGCTGCATCGTACACCCCCCCGCACAAGTCGCTCTTGACGTGACGTAATTCCTGGCTTGTAGCCTTGTAGCCTAGTCTTTGTGGGCATCGCTACACGACGCGTTGGTCATTGGCTGGTCATCGTTATTGTTAGCTACATTAGCCTCTTTAGCAAACCAGCTCCAAAACAAATAACACAACTTTACATTGTATCGCACGCACAGAAAGACGGTGCAATGCATGAACTGGTGACCGGAATAAAGTAACAATGTAATGAAGTGTGCAAGAGCATTTCAAATCGACATTACAACGACCAATGTGGTGCAAACGCAATGCAATGAAAATACATTTCATTATGGGCGCAGCCATCTCTGTTTGTCGAGTCGTACGGTCGGCCTCACTGAACTCGTTGGACTCAGAATCCAGAGATATCACCACCAAAAGGGGGCGTGCCTCGGCGAAACGGCCCAAGAAAGCTGGGAGATATTCCACTCTGCCACGCGTGCTGGTTGGGTGGTGAGGCACCTGGAGAACACACCACAACGCTAGGGGAACTCTGGGGGGGGGGGGGTACCTTGGAAGGCTTGAACTGCAGGGGGACCTCGATGCTCTTCAGGGTCTCCTCGCGTCCCGAGCCCCCGCCCTGGTCCACCCCACCACTCCCACTGCGGCTGTTGATGGTGTAGTCCGCATACGAGCCTGTCCACGGAACCAGAGACACATGGGTTACCCTGTCAACTCCATCCATCCATCTATCCATCCATCTATCAGTAGCCCTGTAATAAGCGGGATAATGCATAGAACGTCGGTCATTATCAGCCCCTTCAGCCCTGTCGGGCTTATTTACCCGATAATGAGCGGCGTGCTACACATTATCCCTTACATAACTGCAGGAGAAAGTCAACGCCAGGGGGAGGGAGTTTCGGTTCAGGACGAACAAGGAGAGGTCTGCAGAACCTCAAAGTAATGGCGGGGGTGACGTAGAGTAAAGCAATCAAAACCGTTTTATATAGAATAGCCTGAATAACAAGAAAGAAGAAGAAGAAGAAGAAGAAAATGTGTTCTTTGAAATCCGCGTGGCCTTTGCAATAGTCTGGCTTTGCCCAGCCAGAGCCAGAGAGATGCTCAAGACTCACAGCTGAAATGTTGTGGGTTCTGACCCTGAGCTCTACAGTCTTAACATCCTAGAGCAGATGAACTGACCCCCACTGCTCCTTAAAGGATTACCGTGCAGGTTTAAAAAAAAAAAAAAATCTCAGCTTTAGGGATATAATGTGAAAAATGCTTGACGTCGATAGTGACCAATCAAATGTTGGGGTAAAGGAAACCAGTGACGGTGAAACCAGTGACGGTTAAACCAGTGACGGTGAAACCAGTGACAGTGAAACCAGTGACAGGCTATTTGTGTGGATTTCTACTCTGTGCCTCTGGGGAGTCGCGCAGCATCTCTGTAATGTGTTGAAAAACACAACAAAACACAACAAGAATGAATCTGAATTCACTTAAAAGTGGCTTTGAATAAAAGTGATAAATGGTAATAAGAGGTAAATCCATAAATACACGTTTGTGCTGCTCATTTTGACAAGCTGGTGCGAGTGAGTGAGCTAGCCCTTTCTTCAGCAATACCGCGACTATATATGGTCTACAATCTAATAATAAAACTAATAATAATAATGAATCATTTGAATACTTTAAATTCCATTAGAATTTGTGGGTAAAATGACTGGGGTGTTACGCAAACAACACGCAACGCCGCGGCCTCTGTTACCGAGGGACAAACGACACATGTTTCCACCAATGAGTCTAATCTTTGTTCTGCTCAAGGTGGTGGAAGCAAAGTCGAACCTGAAACTGGGCCAACAGCGAGCCGACCACCGTGTCGTCCACTGCCCTATATATGGGCGCGTGGCCCACGTGGCGTTGGAGTGAGACGTGTGTGCGTGGGTCCGCTGGTCGCCCACTCACCGGTGCTGGTGCCCGAGGAGGAGCCGCTCCGGTTGCCTGAATACTGGTGGGGCAGCTGCAGGGGCTCGTCAGAGCCGGGGAAGTACTGAGGAAACACAGGAGGGCAACGGCGCACGTCAACGGAGGGCCAGACGCGCTTCAACTGCGCCTTCAGCCGGTGCTCCAAGACGTACGTTCACTGGTGTGATTACTAGTGTTTACCAGATGCTATGAAGAGGAGTGGATATATTAAGAATTTGGGTTTTCACATGACGGTGACATGTAGGTTAAGGGGGTGTGTGTAAAGAAACTAACTTGGGCCCTGTGCCAATTCTCCCCCTTCCTCTAGGTTTGAGCCCTAACCCTAGGTTTGAGCCCTAACCCTAGATTTGAGCCCTAACTCTAGATTTGAGCCCTAACCCTAGGTTTGAGCCCTAACCCTAGATTTGAGCCCTAACCCTAGGTTTGAGCCCTAACCCTAGGTTTGAGCCCTAACCCTAGGTTTGAGCCCTAACCCTAGATTTGAGCCCTAACCCTAGATTTGAGCCCTAACCCTAGGTTTGAGCCCTAACCCTAGGTTTGAGCCCTAACTCTAGATTTGAGCCCTAACTCTAGATTTGAGCCCTAACCCTAGATTTTGCACGTTCCCGCGAAGGGGTAGGGTGTCCCAATACTTAGGGGAGCAAAGGGGGAGTGCTGTTTTTCCCTTAAAATCAACCCTTGAACGCTAGCCAGCTCGGGAGCTGACTTGCAGCTAAGGGCACTCAAAGCAAGTGTTCTTGTTAAGGGGAGAGAAATGGGACTGGGCCTTGTACTGTCAGTTAGTTTTTTTGTTTAATGGAGGGACTCAACCCTTGAAGAGCTTTCATTTTTTTCAAAGGCGGAGCAGGATACCTAGTGCTCCTTTTACGGCTAGGGGAATCTTTAGCTACTGGGGGACCATAGGCAGGCTAGGGGAACTCATATTAATGTTAGAAAACCTCATAAAGTGAAAATTTCATGCCATGGGACCTTTAAGGGCTGATTATGGTCCCGCGGTCACGCAATGCAAGGGGGCTACGGACCCCTTACGTCCTTGCGGACCCTCCTTGTGTCCACCGAGAGGGCCTGACGTGCGCCTCACAAATATTGTAACCTTCCGTCGAGGCGACGCAGCCAGCAAGCGCTGTGATTGGTCCGCTCACTAAAACCCGACGCAGGACCATAAAGGTTCACGACTACATCGAAGCGTGTCTGCGTGGTCGTTGCGTTGCGTGAACGTGGGACCATAAAGAACCCTTTAGAAACAACAATGTTGACGTTTCGTTCCATTAAATCGTTCCATTGCGCGAAAGTAATAGCCCTTACACTCATTTTTTGTTTCATATATATGACAGAAAAACTGCAATGTATAAGTTAACAGTTTTGTGTATGAAACTGTCCAATAGAATCGCCGCAATAGAATAGGAAAAAAGTGCACAGGCACTGCAAATAAGTGCAAGCCAAAAGTGCTGCAATGCAACGCATCAGAGAGGGTGTGGGTGTGCATTCGTCACCACGCAAATAAACGGACGGACGTAACGACGGCGGCAGCGTACCTTCATGAGGCCCCTCATGGTGTTCTTCACCTCCTCCATGGGGGGCCTCTGGCTGGGCTCCTTGTCCCAGCAGCGCGTCATCAGACTCTCCAGGGTGGGAGGGACGTCTCTGATCATAGGGGGCCTGGTGCCTGCACACACAGACACGGACACACGGACACACGGACACACGGACACACACACACACACACACACACACACACACACACACACACACACACACACACACACACACACACACACACACACACGTCAGGAGGAGGAACTACAGCTGGAATACACGCGGTACCGGCGGGCGAGATGAGGTTTTCCCCCTCACCTCACATGTCATGAACTAGCTTGTAGTTCCGCAAGCTTGAATGTCTTCCGACACCGACCCGACCAGTCGCTTGTCTCTAGCTCTTTGGCCTCCACGGTAGCGGCAGGTTTCAACCGGTTCAATTTGTTTAAGACACTTTAATCCCGAGTAGACGACTTCGCGGCCCACCTGCGTGTCGGTAAATGACGAGTGCTTCACCTGGACTTGTTTTGCAAGCTCACAAGTGGATTGACACCGTGTTCTACGTAACGTAAAACTACAACGGACGTTCACCCTGCGTTGGCGTTACAGGTCTTCCAGTCCGCCAGACTGGTTCATTCTGCGTGACATTTTCCCGTGGCTGCGGACAGGCTAGTGAAGGAGCGAGCAGGCTAACCAAGTTCATCTCAGCAGTGCTGCTTGTTGGACAGCAGAAGTAGCCTCACACTGGTAAAGTGATCTACACAGCGCAGTGGTCTGCACAGCGCAGTGGTCTGCACAGCGCAGTGGTCTGCACAGCGCAGTGGTCTGCACAGCGCAGTGGTCTGCACAGCGCAGTGGTCTACACAGCGCAGTGGTCTACACAGCGCAGTGGTCTGCACAGCGCAGTGGTCTACACAGCGCAGTGGTCTGCACAGCGCAGTGGTCTACACAGCGCAGTGGTCTGCACAGCGCGCACGCAAATCAATATCTATTCCAGACACGATACCTGATGTATTGGATTGAGGTTTATTGAAGTCCAACATTTACATTTTTACGTTTTTAATTACTGTAACACCACCGTGTGAGTCCTGGTCTCACACTGGTACTGTAACACCACCATGTGAGTCCTGGTCTCACACTGGTACTGTAACACCACCATGTGAGTCCTGGTCTCACACTGGTACTGTAACACCATGTGAGTCCTGGTCTCACACTGGTACTGTAACACCATGTGAGTCCTGGTCTCACACTGGTACTGTAACACCACCGTGTGAGTCCTGGTCTCACAAAGGTACTGCTGTACTCCTCAAACAACGGACAGCCCCCTCCTCTCTTTACGCCCCGTGGTTCACCTCCTCTCTTTACGTGGTTCACCTCCTCTCTTTACGTGGTTCACCTCCTCTCTTTACGTGGTTCACCTCCTCTCTCTACGCCCCGTGGTTCACCTCCTCTCTTTACGCCCCGTGGTTCACCTCCTCTCTTTACACCCCGTGGTTCACCTCCTCTCTTTACGCCCCGTGGTTCACCTCCTCTCTTTACGCCCCGTGGTTCACCTCCTCTCTTTACGTGGTTCACCTCCTCTCTTTACGTGGTTCACCTCCTCTCTTTACGTGGTTCACCTCCTCTCTTTACGCCCCGTGGTTCACCTCCTCTCTTTACGTGGTTCACCTCCTCTCTCTACGCCCCGTGGTTCACCTCCTCTCTTTACGTGGTTCACCTCCTCTCTTTACGCCCCGTGGTTCACCTCCTCTCTTTACGCCCCGTGGTTCACCTCCTCTCTTTACGTGGTTCACCTCCTCTCTTTACGTGGTTCACCTCCTCTCTTTGCGCCCCGTGGTTCACCTCCTCTCTTTACGCCCCGTGGTTCACCTCCTCTCTTTACTCCCCGTGGTTCACCTCCTCTCTTTACGTGGTTCACCTCCTCTCTTTACGTGGTTCACCTCCTCTCTTTACGCCCCGTGGTTCACCTCCTCTCTTTACGTGGTTCACCTCCTCTCTTTACGCCCCGTGGTTCACCTCCTCTCTCTACGCCCCGTGGTTCACCTCCTCTCTTTACGCCCCGTGGTTCACCTCCTCTCTTTACGTGGTTCACCTCCTCTCTCTACGCCCCGTGGTTCACCTCCTCTCTCTACGTGGTTCACCTCCTCTCTTTACGCCCCGTGGTTCACCTCCTCTCTTTACGTGGTTCACCTCCTCTCTCTACGCCCCGTGGTTCACCTCCTCTCTTTACGTGGTCCCACCTCCTCTCTTTACGTGGTTCACCTCCTCTCTTTACGTGGTTCACCTCCTCTCTTTACGTGGTTCACCTCCTCTCTTTACGTGGTTCACCTCCTCTCTTTACGCCCCGTGGTTCACCTCCTCTCTTTACGCCCCGTGGTTCACCTCCTCTCTCTACGTGGTTCACCTCCTCTCTTTACGTGGTCCACCTCCTCTCTTTACGCCCCGTGGTTCACCTCCTCTCTTTACGCCCCGTGGTTCACCTCCTCTCTTTACGCCCCGTGGTTCACCTCCTCTCTTTATGCCCCGTGGTTCACCTCCTCTCTTTACGTGGTTCACCTCCTCTCTTTACGTGGTTCACCTCCTCTCTCTACGCCCCGTGGTTCACCTCCTCTCTTTACGCCCCGTGGTTCACCTCCTCTCTTTACGCCCCGTGGTTCACCTCCTCTCTCTACGCCCCGTGGTTCACCTCCTCTCTTTACGCCCCGTGGTTCACCTCCTCTCTTTACGCCCCGTGGTTCACCTCCTCTCTTTACGTGGTTCACCTCCTCTCTTTACGCCCTGTGGTTCACCTCCTCTCTTTACGCCCCGTGGTTCACCTCCTCTCTTTACGTGGTTCACCTCCTCTCTTTACGTGGTTCACCTCCTCTCTTTACGTGGTTCACCTCCTCTCTTTACGTGGTTCACCTCCTCTCTTTACGCCCCGTGGTTCACCTCCTCTCTTTACGTGGTTCACCTCCTCTCTCTACGTGGTTCACCTCCTCTCTTTACGTGGTCCACCTCCTCTCTTTACGCCCCGTGGTTCACCTCCTCTCTTTACGCCCCGTGGTCCCCCCTCCTCTCTTTAGGCCCCGTGGTTCACCTCCTCTCTTTACGTGGTTCACCTCCTCTCTTTACGCCCCGTGGTCCCCCCTCCTCTCTTTACGCCCCGTGGTCCCCCCTCCTCTCTTTACGCCCCGTGGTTCTGAGAGACGTTTCAAGGAGAGAGCAGCCAGCGGTCGGATCGTGTAACAAATTTTATGTTTCAAATTGTTTGGGCAAATATAGAATGAAACCCGAAGCCACGTGCCGACAAAAAACACACTGGTTTAAAATCTGTTGTCCAAGATTCAGACTCAGTCACCGTCTGACCGGGAGCCTTTGTCAGTAAAGGATCCCGGTGTGGTTAGTAAGTTAGTAAGTTAGTAAGTCGTCCTCAGACCACGACTGGCTGAGCTCTAGGGGGGAACCTCTTGGCACCTCACCATTCTATTCTGATGCCAACGATTCCATTCTGAAACGATTATCGATGCAACCATTTTTTTAATGTACATTTCCATGCGGGATTTTGAAAAACATATACTGTGTACACATATATATATATATATATATATATATATATATACATACATACATACATACATACATACATACATACATACATACATACATATATATATATACATACACACACACATATATACACACACATATATATACATATATATATATATATATATATATATATATACATACATACATGTACACACACACATCTGAGTTTGCTACTCAGAGATTGATAATCACTTCCTACTTGTGTGATGACCATTAAAGACAATCAACAGATAAATTACCTTATCTAATATTTTAGATTAGATAAAGTCGGTTCTCTGCACAGAGAACCCGCAGGCAGAAAGAAGTGTTCTGTAGCGCTCTAGAGTTAAATTAAAGTCAAATTTAAAAAAGCAAGCAAAAATCTTTATTATTATTTTTTTTTATTACATTTGTTTCAGATTATTAATTTTTCTGCGTCTAAACGGAATGGTTCTAGAGAGAGGCGCGATGCCCCGGAGAACGGGCTCCGGCCCCCCACTGACCTCGGTGGACCGCCCACATGATGCAGAAGGCCGAGCCGCCGATCTCGTCGAAGGGCTTCCTGCGCGTGATCACCTCCCACAGGATGATGCCCCAGCTGAACACGTCACACTTCTCACTGTAGTTACTGCCTGCACACGCACACGCACACACGCACACACACACACACACACACACACACACACACACACACACAGAGGTCACGTTGCATCGGGGTGGCACCCCCCCAGTCTACCATCAGAGGGGGGGGGACAATACTATAGATAGACAATACTATAGATAGATAGACAATACTATAGATAGACAATACGATAGATAGATAGATAGATAGATAGACAATACGATAGATAGACAATACGATAGATAGATAGATAGATAGATAGATAGATAGATAGATAGATAGATAGATAGATAGATAGATAGATAGATAGATAGATAGATAGATAGATAGATAGATAGATAGATAGATAGATAGATAGACAATACGATAGATAGATAGATAGATAGATAGATAGATAGATAGATAGATAGATAGATAGATAGACAATACGATAGATAGATAGATAGACAATACGATAGATAGATAGATAGACAATACGATAGATAGATAGACAATACGATAGATAGATAGACAATACGATAGATAGATAGACAATACGATAGATAGATAGATAGACGATAGATAGATAGATAGACAATACGATAGATAGATAGATAGACAATACGATAGATAGATAGACAATACGATAGATAGATAGACAATACGATAGATAGATAGATAGATAGATAGATAGATAGATAGATAGATAGATAGATAGATAGATAGATAGATAGATAGATAGATAGATAGATAGATAGATAGAGAGATAGATAGATAGATAGAGATAGATAGATAGACAGACAGACCACCAGTACAGAGACAGACGGGGCGATTTGAGATGCAGGGACTGAAAGAAAGGTGCAGCTGACCCTCGAACACCTCGGGGGCCATCCAGGCGGCGCTGCCCTTGTTGTTGGTCATGTGGGTCTGGATGTCGCACGCCGTCCCGAAGTCGCAGATCTTCAGCACCGTCCCGCACGCCACCAGCAGCAGGCTGCGGGGTGAGGACACCAGAGTGCATCATGGGACGTTTGGTAGGCACCGGGCAATACTGCACTTTAGACAGGAATCACAAGAGCTGTAGTACGGTAAATACTAAAGAAAACTTAAAGATACGACTAGAGCTCCTGAATCGGGGGCCCAAGCCGATGGGAAACACCGGAGGAGTCCTGGGTCTCCACGCGCCGCCGAGGGTCTTACTTGGGGGGCTTGAGGTCACGGTGGATGAGGGCCTTGGGTTTCATGGCGTGCAGGTAGGCCACGCCCTTGGCACACTGCAGACACCAGCTCATGGCGTGCGACGCCGTGTACTGCGCCAGGGGCTCGGCGCCGTGCAGCACTGCGGGCAGCGTGAACACGGGTCGACACGTTAGGATGACGTTGAGGAACGGGCCGCGGCAACGTTCACCTTTCTGAACGCGTGGTCCACAAAAGGGACGTTTTTAGCAAACACTGGGCACGGCTTAGCTCAGCAGGTAGCGCGGCCCGGTCTCAAAGAGAAGTAGAACACGTAGCCTTGGCAACATGATGTCCGTTTGGAGACGTGTGACTACAATGACAGATCAATTATAATATGTTGTATAAAGTGTGTTGCTGTGCTTTTGATTCAAGGCCAATCCTATGAGGAACGCTAAACTTATTTTCTTATGAGGTCAACGTGAGAACATAGTAATAATAATATAATAATAATAGTAGTAATGAACAATGGAACTATCTGGAAGACTCTTACCGTTGTACAGAGATCCACCTTCAGCATATTCCATGACGAGACCCACCTATAGGAACAACACATATTTGATCTTAAGCCGAAAGTATCAACACAAAACCAATCACAATTGATGGGGCTGAACATATTGACACGTTTGAAAATATAAAACATTGTTTCAAAGAATGCAATCAATCTAACCATATTGATGTATTTATTGTTAGAAATATTTGAATGAGATATTTATGCAGCCATTTCAAACGACTACAAAATAAATGACACTAACCCGAAAGGTCATGCTACAAAAAGTCACAATAGATGCTTTTCCAACGGACACAATAACATGTTTGGAGCAACCAGAGGGTGGAGTTAGCTCTGTTCGCTAACCAATGTGTGTGTCTGTGCGTTTGACTGACCGGACTGTCACAGGACCCGTAGAGCTTCACGATGTTGGGGTGGTTGACCCTGGACAGCTGGCGACGCTATGGACAAAACATTGGGAAAACGTTGAAGACGATACACACATACACGCACAGACTGTAAACTACACACACACGCACGGACTGTAAACACATGAAGAGTACACACACACGCACAGACTGTAAACACATGAAGAGTACACACACACGCACGGACTGTAAACACATGAAGAGTACACACACACGCACGGACTGTAAACACATGAAGAGTACACACACACGCACAGACTGTAAACACATGAAGAGTACACACACACGCACAGACTGTAAACACATGAAGAGGCAGAGGTCTTCGGGCTGGCTAACTCAGTTTAATCCATTCAAACTCTTCTTAAAACTCATTTGATCAAGATGCATACGCAGATTGTCAACCAAGCGCTGTATTTATTGAGTCATTTTAAGACATTGAGTCTATGATTGGTCTCGTCGATTGATCTTCTGTTATTTTATTGAGGTTTTAAATGGTTAGGCCATCTTATTTATTGCAAGAAAAAGGGTTCTGTAAATAGAGCTTATTATAATTATTAGTAGTAGTATAGTAATCATAGTTAAACTGATGTTTTACATAATTATTACTATATTACAAAATAGAATCCCTGGATAAATCCATGGGGTTAAGATTGTATTGTATAAAGAATAGTTTGTTAATTGTTAAATGTTTAACGTCACCTATATTCATAAGCGTAACCTATTCCTAGGTCATATGATACTATTGTTGATATAAAGGATAACTTTGGCATTGCTCTAGCACTGATGACATCGTCCAACTCTTTGCATCAGTCAGGTATTGAACATGAGTTGTAATACAGACGATTATTCCTTTTTCTGTTGCTGTTTTCAGGGTTGGGGATTAGGGAGTGTGGTCAATATAACATTTGAACACAAGCTTACAAATTTAAGCCACTTGTAACTACTGTGATAAAGGGCTATGTCTGTATTCGTCATTTGTAAACAGTACAGTTTACTTACAGTCAGCTGTTATTTTATGTCATGTAGCCTACAGTATTCACTCAGAATAAACCAACTTGAACACCTACATCTAATGTTGGGTTATTGGATGGTCGGAAAGGATACAATAGGCTATAATACTACCAGTTCAATAACTGATCAGCAGTAATGTGTTACTGTGAAAAGCATGTCTGTGTAGGTTAGATCCTTTATAAAATAAATAAAAGATAGGTTCCAAGATGTGCTAAAATACAGCAGCAGCAGGACGACAATAACGTGCACATGGATGGCCTTCAGTTTAGTAACAGCACACTCCAAAGCCATAGAAACTCAACAGTTTAGTAACAGCACACTCCAAAGCCATAGAAACAACCGTCGGTGAGGGGCTGCAGCACCTCTACGATGAAAGCGGTCCTCTCGTCCTCACTCTCGATGGTCTTGATGGCCACATCCTTGCCTTTCCATTTGGCCTTGTACACAACGCCAAACGTCCCTCTCCCGACAACCTGAACACAACAAACACACAACAAACGTACAAAGTGTTGAGATGCACAGTCGGAATGGGGGCGATACAAAAACGCTACCGATGGATGTTCATGTCTTCTCGGGGGCAGGACAACCCAAGGTTTGGACATGATCAAAGTGAACACCAGGTAGATATCCTTTTTTTTTTTTTGTTAGATCTTTACGCACAGGAGATCCGCGGGATAGGTTACCTCTCCGACTTCAATGTCTTCCCGTTTGATGTCTTCAAAGGGAAACCCAGGTGGTGTTTCGAGCATCGCGAAGACACAAAGACCTCCCCGAGCAGGAGAAGAGTGTGCAGCTACTGCTTCACATGGAAAGAGGATCGACCCACAAACCCCGCTGTGCTCTCCGGGACGGCTCCACGACGCATGGTCGCCCGGTTCCCTCTTATTATTATTATTATTATTATGTCCAGCTAATCCTTCGCAATCGTTTCCATCCGATACCTTAAATGCCGGAAGTATGCGGTGTTGCCAGATTGGGACACATTTCGCGCCCAATCTGGCAACACTAGATGCTGCGCGCTGCAGCCAGTGTTGCCAGATTGGGCGGTGAATCTGGCGCAATCTGGCAACACTGAAAGTATGAGTTGTTTCTGCTTTTCACTCGGCGAACTGTTTCAAAGTAACACATTCCGAGGGTTCGTCAGCCTCCAGGTTTTACACCTCCTCGCGTAACAACACTGAGGTTACACACTTTGACTGGCAAGACGAGGAGCTTACCGTATACAGTTAATAACATGTATCTGAATCTCGCTGCTAAGATAGGTTACCTCTGCGGTTTTATAAATGAGTGTGGCGGGCCTTTGTTCATTGTTGAATGCTCTTGAACACGGCTTACTTTTGTCTTGGCTCACAGCGCTGGGGGGCGACAAATCACACACACACACACACACACACACACACACACACACACACACACACACACACACACACACACACACACACACACACACACACTCTCACGCACGCACACACACACACACACACACACACACACACACACACACACACACACACACACACACACACACACACACACTCTCACGCACGCACGCACGCACGCACACACACACACACACACACACACACACACACACACACACACACACACACACACACACACACACACACACACACACACACACACACAAACGATGGCAAGATGTTTTCCATACACTTTCTATCGTGTGTGTGTGTGTGTGTGGGGGGGGGGGGGGGGGGGGGGGGAGGGGGGGGGGCGGGGTGGTGTGTATGGGCACGGGCACACAGGTATTGATCAGACGTTATACAACATTGATCTAATTATTCATTCATTACTCATTTATTCATTAAGATATTATACTAGAGAAGCGGTTGTTACGGTTCGGAAAGCGCTTTAGCTCACCGTGGGTACCAAGCACATGTGTCATGTCTTTCATTGCGCAGCAGAGGTCATAATTGTACAGAAGACGCGTGGTTTGCAATAATATACACTTTAATATAAAAGCTATCTTATATTAATATACACTTTAATATAAAAGCTATCTTTAAAGGATGCATTGAGTTGTGTAATAAGAGGTGTCGCTTGCATCAACTGTTTTTGAACAATTCTCTTAAGATGTTTCTTAGCAGAACTTCTAAATTCACCCAAGTGAACGACAGGTTGATGCAATCAATGCTGGTTCGTACTATCAATAATTTATTGTTAGTCCTTATCTAAATCTAGATCGAAAGAAAAGTTTTGAAATGTTCTGTAAAAGTGTATATATATAATCTCTTAATATTGAACAAAATTAAGTTGAAAGACATTATAAAATAATGCTGTGAATAATTTTTAAAAGAATGCTATGATATTTGGTGTTGACTGGTATCAGTCTTGTACAATTTGTAACAACATTGTTTTATTTGTCTATTTGTCTTATTTGTCTGTGTCTTTATTTGTGTGCGTGTGCTTGTATGCACACGTGTGTGTGTGTGTGTGTGTGTGTGTGTGTGTGTGTGTGTGTGTGTGTGTGTGTGTGTGTGTGTGTGTGTGTGTGTGTGTGTATCATCTTCGGGATCATAATCCTGTTCAAAACTCCTGAAACTTTATTTCAATGTTGGTGTGATTTTAGAGTAAACACAGAACATGATCAACAATGAATAACTTAGCCTTAATGTAATTTAATCTCATTCAGAGTATTAAAAAGACTCTGAGGCGGGTCATGATCAAAGTGTTTTATTGAACACAGAAAAGCAGTAAAACATGCTGAAGCATTTCACTCAGAGCTGAAGGACATGAGCCTGGATCTCAGGCCGACTAAGCTGCTAACAGGTTGCGTACTCTGCTCTACATTTCTCCTCCTGCCGTCCTCCTGTAGCGCTCCCTGTATCTTCTGGTCCTCTGTCAGACGGAGCACTGCTGGCTGCTCACACTCTTGCTCAGCGGGCTGCTGAGAGCAGAGTGGCTCACATGGCAGGTGAAGGCGTGTCCTGAGCGCCACCTGGTGGAGGGCAGCATGAGGACGCTGCTAAGGGAGTAGCTTCCATCAGGCTGCCGCTGGGCCACGCCCGCCTGGACCTCCTCGCCGCTCACAGAGGCTCCGTCCTCGGACCAGGACAGGGCGGCCCCGGCCGGGTGGAAGCCCTTAGCCAGGCACACCAGAGTGGGCCCCCCCAGCCCCGGGACAGGAGGCTGGGGGGCCACCATCAGCTCCAGACTGGGGGGGGACGGGGAACCAGCTGGGAGGAGGGATTAGATTCACAAGAACTAGAGTTTTAAAATGAACCGACGTTCTGGAAGAGCCGAAGGAAAACATGAAGTACACCTTTTTAGAATCAGACAGAAAGATGAAACTACAGTGAGTTTCTCTTTGAATGTTTTGCATTAAGCAGGACTTTAGAGGAGTTGTATTACAGTAGCTGATATTGATGAGGGAAATTTGTCTTGTTGAATATAGTCAAAACATTTATAATACCATAATATGTATAAAAGCTGTGACCAGGCTGTAAAAAATATTATTTGTGTAACCATGTAAGAGTGACATTCAATTCATATGTAGCCTACTTGTAGCTTGGTTATATTGATAAAGTTGCATTAATTATATTAGACTGATAAACATTAAAATTGATCAAATATAAAAATTGAATACAAGGCAAAAATAGGTCATGGAAATGTCAGCGTTTTGTTAAATAATGAATCACAAACTTACCAAGAATGACTTCAGTGCCGCCACCAAAGCCAGTGTTTCACAGTGTTTTGTCTCCGTACAAAAACCCCTGTGCTGTAAAGTGCTGCTTGGCCTCTCCTTGAACTTTACTCTCTTGGATTTTTGTCTTTTAAATCAAATACAGAACGTCCCAAACGGTCCAAATCTTGACCCTGGGTTTCCACCTGCTTCACAGAGATTTGATGTGACAGAACTCAGTAATGGGGACTCATCCCTCTCTCTTAGGTCATCCCAAATGTCTTTGGTAGGTTTTTGTACGGGCTCCAAGCTGAACTGTAGCACTGTGGTCTGCACCATAGCCGCCACAAGCACAGTAGTATGTCGCCTCGTCTTCATCTTGAATACCATTGATCAGTAGATACTCTGTTTTGTCATTTGTTGTACCAGAACCAGTGAACCGACTGGGAACACCACTTGCACTACTGCCAGTTGTGTCACGTAAATACTTTGGAGTTGAACCACTCTTCTGCTGGTACCAGGACATCAAAAGGTTTCTACTGCTGCCAGTTTCAGTACAGGATATTTTGACATTGTCTCCTCTGTTCACAGAGAGGGTCTTCTCCTGGGTTAGAACGAGAGCCGCTTCCAAACCTGTCAACCAACAACACAAGTAGATTAACAACGAGCAATGACACACTGACTCAGTGCGTAGGGTAATACCATGGACGACATCTGTGCTGGAGATAACCTGAGATAAGGGGTGCTGGTAATGGTCACCTTGCAGGGTCAGCATCAGAGCAGCGATGGTGGAAGTAGAAAAAGCCATCCTGAGGTCCAAGGAGTGTGGGCCGCAGGCTGTGGGAGAGGAGCTCTGTGTTATCTTGACAGTACTCTGCTGTTCTGTGCTCCATTCATTCTGCTCTCCTATAAAGAGTGCAGAGCTGATGGAGAGAAACAGCTCCACCTATTCTCTGTTTGACTGTGACTTCAACCACCCAACCATCAGAAGCGCCCTTCCTCTGACATTTGCATAACAGATGTGGACTCTATTCTGGTATAGTCAATCTACTTTCATATCATCTTTCCAGGGGCTTGTTAATACATATTATATTCATGCTCTAGGATTGAATACGTTACATTTTGTTTTTTAATAAAGTAAGATTCAAGAGGTTGGGTCTTGGTAAGTATTCGCCTGCTTTTTCAACATAGTCATTAAAACACTTTTCAACGGTCTCAAAGCCATGAGCCATCATTCACACCTGCAGCTATTTGGAACCTTTTCAGTTCCTGTTTCATGACTTGGTGTGACTGCAGATTGGGCCACAGGTTCCATACGGACTCCAATGTCATGTCCTCACTTACTTACCCTTTATAAAAAAAAATGAAATTGTATTAATTATATTATTCATAAATGTATATTAAACTGTGTGTCAATAAACAACAGCAACTAATATATGAAATAATTACAGTACAAATATGCCATATAAACCTCTCTATTCTGAGTAGGTTTTCATGTACAACATTCAATCACACCAACAGGCAATATAAGGCCACAGAAAGAACGAAAAGATGAGTGTGTGTGTGTGTGTGTGTGTGTGTGTGTGTGTGTGTGTGTGTGTGTTTGTGTGTGTGTGTGTGTGTGTGTGTGTATGTTAGGACGTTAATCCAACAAGTATTAAAGAAAGATAATTTCACGTAAACTTTTATGACATATTTAAGTTATTTCCCAATATTTTGTTGGATTTGGTGTAATTTTAGTCTCAGCACAGAAAATAATCTAGCCAATTCTGCAGAAGAACATTTCACATGAACGTGACTCACATGAATGCAAACAATATAGATATAGCACTTTTGTCTTTGTGGTAAGACATTTGGTAAAGGACTAGTATAACAATTTGATATTATGTTGTCCACAAACTCTGTGAGGATGCACATTGATTCCATAAGACAAATATACTGTATTGCCATTGTTTATGTTTGTGGCAAAGGCACCCATACCAAAATGCTATTTGGCAGAATCAGTACAGGGAACTCATGTGGACAGATGATATTGGTATGAATGTTTTAGTGAAGGAGAGACGGTTACGGTGGTTTGATCACCCAGACTGGTGTTGTCCTTTAAATGCAACACATCTCAATGGAGGAGAAATGTAGGGAGGACGGGGCAGAGAGGGAGGGGACGTTTTATCACTGTCCTGTTTCAGAATCTTGCTCCCTTCTGCTCCTTCTGCTCTCTTTACAAAGCTTGGATCTTAACTACAGGTCCTTTAACTCTCCCAGGGATTAAAAAAAAGACAGCGATGTGTCATGATCAAAGTGTTTTATTGAACACAGAAAAGCAGTAAAACATGCTGAAGTATTTCACTCAGAGCTGAAGGACATGAGCCTGGATCTCAGGCCGACTAAGCTGCTAACAGGTTGCGTACTCTGCTCTACATTTCTCCTCCTGCCGTCCTCCTGTAGCGCTCCCTGTATCTTCTGGTCCTCTGTCAGACGGAGCACTGCTGGCTGCTCACACTCTTGCTCAGCGGGCTGCTGAGAGCAGAGTGGCTCACATGGCAGGTGAAGGCGTGTCCTGAGCGCCACCTGGTGGAGGGCAGCATGAGGACGCTGCTAAGGGAGTAGCTTCCATCAGGCTGCCGCTGGGCCACGCCCGCCTGGACCTCCTCGCCGCTCACAGAGGCTCCGTCCTCGGACCAGGACAGGGCGGCCCCGGCCGGGTGGAAGCCCTTAGCCAGGCACACCAGAGTGGGCCCCCCCAGCCCCGGGACAGGAGGCTGGGGGGCCACCATCAGCTCCAGACTGGGGGGGGACGGGGAACCAGCTGGGAGGAGGGATTAGATTCACAACAACTAGAGTTTTAAAATGAACCGACGTTCTGGAAGAGCCGAAGGAAAACATGAAGTACACCTTTTTAGAATCAGACAGAAAGATGAAACTACAGTGAGTTTCTCTTTGAATGTTTTGCATTAAGCAGGACTTTAGAGGAGTTGTATTACAGTAGCTGATATTGATGAGGGAAATTTGTCTTGTTGAGTTTAGTCAAAACATTTATAATACCATAATATGTATAAAAGCTCTGACCAGGCTGTAAAATATATTATTTGTGTAACCATGTAAGAGTGACATTCAATTCACATGTAGCCTACTTGTAGCTTGGTTATATTGATAAAGTTGCATTAATTATATTAGACTGATAAACATTAAAATTGATCAAATAGAAAAATTGAATACAAGGCAAAAATAGGTCATGGAAATGTCAGCTTTCTGTTAAATAATGAATCACAAACTTACCAAGAATGACTTCAGTGCCGCCACCAAAGCCAGTGTCTCACAGTGTTTTGTCTCCGTACAAAAACCTCTGTGCTGTAAAGTGCTGCTTGGCCTCTCCTTGAACTTTACTCTCTTGGATTTTTGTCTTTTAAATCAAATACAGAACGTCCCAAACGGTCCAAATCTTGATCCTGGGTTTCCACCTGCTTCACAGAGATTTGATGTGACAGAACTCAGTAATGGGGACTCATCCCTCTCTCTTAGGTCATCCCAAATGTCTTTGGTAGGTTTTTGTACGGGCTCCAAGCTGAACTGTAGCACTGTGGTCTGCTTGACAGTGACAAACACAGAAGTATGTCGCCTCGTCTTCATCTTGAATACCATTAATCAGTAGATACTCTGTTTTGTCATTTCTTGTACCAGAACTAGTGAACCGACTGGGAACACCACTTGCACGACTGCCAGTTGTGTAAAGTAAATACTTTGGAGTTGAACCACTCTTCTGCTGGTACCAGGACATCACAAGGTCTCTACTGCTGCCAGTTTCAGTACAGGATATTTTGACATTGTCTCCTCTGTTCACAGAGAGGGTCTTCTGCTGGGTTAGAACGAGAGCCGCTTCCAAACCTGTCAACCAACAACACAAGTAGATTAACAACGAGCAATGACACACTGACTCAGTGCGTAATACCATGGACGACATCTGTGCTGGAGATAACCTGAGATAAGGGGTGCTGGTAATGGTCACCTTGCAGGGTCAGCATCAGAGCAGCGATGGTGGAAGTAGAAAAAGCCATCCTGAGGTCCAAGGAGTGTGGGCCGCAGGCTGTGGGAGAGGAGCTCTGTGTTATCTTGACAGTACTCTGCTGTTCTGTGCTCCATTCATTCTGCTCTCCTATAAAGAGTGCAGAGCTGATGGAGAGAAACAGCTCCACCTCTTCTCTGTTTGACTGTGACTTCAACCACCCAACCATCAGAAGCGCCCTTCCTCTGACATTTGCATAACAGATGTGGACTCTATTCTGGTATAGTCAATCTACTTTCATATCATCTTTCCAGGGGCTTGTTAATACATATTATATTCATGCTCTAGAATTGAATACATTGCATTTTGTTTTTTAATAAAGTAAGATTCAAGAGGTTGGGTCTTGGTAAGTATTCGCCTGCTTTTTCAACATAGTCATTAAAACACTTTTCAACGGTCTCAAAGCCATGAGCCATCATTCACACCTGCAGCTATTTGGAACCTTTTCAGTTCCTGTTTCATGACTTGGTGTGACTGCAGATTGGGCCACAGGTTCCATAGGGACTCCAATGTCATGTCCTCACTTACTTACCCTTTGTGAAAAAATGAAATTGTATTAATTATATTATTCATAAATGTATATTAAACTGTGTGTCACTAAACAACAGCAACTAATATATGAAATAATTACAGTACAAATATGCCATATAACCCTCTCTATTCTGAGTAGGTTTTCATGTACAACATTCAATCACACCAACAGGCAATATAAGGCCACAGAAAGAACGAAAAGATGGGTGTGTATGTGTGTGTGTGTGTGTGTGTGTATGTTAGGATGTTAATCCAACAAGTATTAAAGAAAGATAATTTCACGTAAACTTTTATGACATATTTAAGTTATTTCCCAATATTTTTGTTGGATTTGGTGTAATTTTAGTCTCAGCACAGAAAATAATCTAGCCGATTCTGCAGAAGAACATTTCACGTGAACGTGACTCACATGAATGCAAACAATATAGATATAGCACTTTGGTCTTTGTGGTAAGACATTTGGTAAAGGACTAGTATAACAACTTGATATTATGTTGTCCACAAACTCTGAGGATGCACATTGATTCCATAAGACAAATATACTGTATTGCCATTGTTTATGTTTGTGGCAAAGGCACCCATACCAAAATGCTATTTGGCAGAATCAGTACAGGGAAGTCATTTGGACAGATGATATTGGTATGAATGTTTTAGTGAAGCCAGGAGAGACGGTTACGGTGGTTTGATCACCCAGACTGGTGTTGTCCTTTAAATGCAACACATCTCAATGGAGGAGAAATGTAGGGAGGACGGGGCAGAGAGGGAGGGGACGTTTTATCACTGTCCTGTTTCAGAATCTTGCTCCCTTCTGCTCCTTCTGCTCTCTTTACAAAGCTTGGATCTTAACTACAGGTCCTTTAACTCTCCCAGGGATTAAAAAAAGACAGCGATGGGTCATGATCAAAGTGTTTTATTGAACACAGAAAAGCAGTAAAACATGCTGAAGTATTTCACTCAGAGCTGAAGGACATGAGCCTGGATCTCAGGCCGACTAAGCTGCTAACAGGTTGCGTACTCTGCTCTACATTTCTCCTCCTGCCGTCCTCCTGTAGCGCTCCCTGTATCTTCTGGTCCTCTGTCAGACGGAGCACTGCTGGCTGCTCACACTCTTGCTCAGCGGGCTGCTGAGAGCAGAGTGGCTCACATGGCAGGTGAAGGCGTGTCCTGAGCGCCACCTGGTGGAGGGCAGCATGAGGACGCTGCTAAGGGAGTAGCTTCCATCAGGCTGCCGCTGGGCCACGCCCGCCTGGACCTCCTCGCCGCTCACAGAGGCTCCGTCCTCGGACCAGGACAGGGCGGCCCCGGCCGGGTGGAAGCCCTTAGCCAGGCACACCAGAGTGGGCCCCCCCAGCCCCGGGACAGGAGGCTGGGGGGCCACCATCAGCTCCAGACTGGGGGGGGACGGGGAACCAGCTGGGAGGAGGGATTAGAGTCACAAGAACTAGAGTTTTAAAATGAACCGACGTTCTGGAAGAGCCGAAGGAAAACATGAAGTACACCTTTTTAGAATCAGACAGAAAGATGAAACTACAGTGAGTTTCTCTTTGAATGTTTTGCATTAAGCAGGACTTTAGAGGAGTTGTATTACAGTAGCTGATATTGATGAGAGAAATTTGTCTTGTTGAATATAGTCAAAACATTTATAATACCATAATATGTATAAAAGCTCTGACCAGGCTGTAAAATATATTATTTGTGTAACCATGTAAGAGTGACATTCAATTCATATGTAGCCTACTTGTAGCTTGGTTATATTGATAAAGTTGCATTAAGTATATTAGACTGATAAACATTAAAATTGATCAAATATAAAAATCGAATACAAGGCAAAAATAGGTCATGGAAATGTCAGCGTTATGTTAAATAATGAATCACAAACTTACCAAGAATGACTTCAGTGCCACCGCCAAAGCCAGAGTCTCACAGTGTTTTGTCTCCGTACAAAAACCTCTGTGCTGTAAAGTGCTGCTTGGCCTCTCCTTGAACTTTACTCTCTTGGATTTTAGTCTTTTAAATCAAATACAGAATGTCCCAAACTGTCCAAATCTTGACCCTGGGTTTCCACCTGCTTCACAGAGATTTGATGTGACAGAACTCAGTAATGGGGACTCATCCCTCTCTCTTAGGTCATCCCAAATGTCTTTGGTAGGTTTTTGTACGGGCTCCAAGCTGAACTGTAGCACTGTGGTCTGCACCACAGGCACAAGCACAGAAGTACGTCGCCTCGTCTTCATCTTGAATACCATTAATCAGTAGATACTCTGTTTTGTCATTTCTTGTACCAGAACTAGTGAACCGACTGGGAACACCACTTGCACGACTGCCAGTTGTGTAAAGTAAATACTTTGGAGGTGAACCACTCTTCTGCTGGTACCAGGACATCACATAGTTGGCACTGCTGCCAGTTTCAGTACAGGATATTTTGACATTGTCTCCTCTGTTCACAGAGAGGGTCTTCTGCTGGGTTAGAACGAGAGCCGCTTCCAAACCTGTCAACCAACAACACAAGTAGATTAACAACGAGCAATGACACACTGACTCAGTGCGTACGGTAATACCATGGACGACATCTGTGCTGGAGATAACCTGAGATAAGGGGTGCTGGTAATGGTCACCTTGCAGGGTCAGCATCAGAGCAGCGATGGTGGAAGTAGAAAAAGCCATCCTGAGGTCCAAGGAGTGTGGGCCGCAGGCTGTGGGAGAGGAGCTCTGTGTTATCTTGACAGTACTCTGCTGTTCTGTGCTCCATTCATTCTGCTCTCCTATAAAGAGTGCAGAGCTGATGGAGAGAAACAGCTCCACCTATTCTCTGTTTGACTGTGACTTCAACCACCCAACCATCAGAAGCGCCCTTCCTCTGACATTTGCATAACAGATGTGGACTCTATTCTGGTATAGTCAATCTACTTTCATATCATCTTTCCAGGGGCTTGTTAATACATATTATATTCATGCTCTAGGATTGAATACGTTGCATTTAGTTTTTTAACAAAATAAGATTCAAGAGGTTGGGTCTTGGTAAGTATTCGCCTGCTTTTTCAACATAGTCATTAAAACACTTATCAACGGTCTCAAAGCCATGAGCCATCATTCACACCTGCAGCTATTTGGAACCTTTTCAGTTCCTGTTTCATGACTTTGCATGATTGGGCCACAAGTTCCAGAGGACACCAAGGTCATGGAGTTCTGGACTTAACCTTTTCTTTAACTTATTGAGGGGTTAATTCTGAATCTTTGAAAAGCCTCTGATGTATTACTGACAGGTAGAACTGAACTCAAGTCTCCAGGATGTACCCAGGTTGCATGAGAAACCGCCATGGTTAGGTATTGGGGTAGCTATACAGGAAAGGCCAATTGATAGACTGATTGACTATGATAATTGATAATAAACTGCTCCAGAAGTTTTAGGAGATCCATGTGGCAGGTGGCCTTCGAAGAGCCCTACATCTGGAGTCAACCTACTTGAAAGACCCCTCTCCTGATGGCAGAATCAAGCCCTACGGATACTGCTTTTTTTTGCAAACCGTGTTACCGTGTTTTTTGTCCGTGTTATGTTTGTTTAGTAAGTGCGCCAGTTCAGAAAGGTACGTTCCACGCATCATAGCAAGTATGACTCCATTCACACTTTGGATGAACAAAATACATACATACATACATACATACATACATACATACATACATACATACTGTGGCATCCCGCCACTTACACCTCGAGAAGGACCCAGCCTTATCGACCAGGTGATCATAGACAATACAATCCGACAGCTCCCGCCGGGCGCCCGACGGATACTAGCCCACCACCATCCTGACACCGTGGACGACCTCATCAAGCAACTGGAGAACTGGCAGGTGGCCCAGCGACTGAGTGCCAGCACCGGAGCCATCTACCCCAGACCAGCTGAACCCCGCAGAGATCCACGGGGACCCACAACAGGGGCCTCGACGCCGTCCCCTGTCCCACCCACTGTGACCACGGAGAGTCGGGAGGGGAGGCGGTGTTACGAGTGTGGCCAGCCCGGCCACATAGCCCGCTACTGCCCTGGAGACCGGGACGAGTCCATGCCGTCGGCCTACGCAGACCACGGGTCGAGCCGGCCTTGCATGCTGGCGACCTGTTGGGCCCAGAGGACGTCCGGGAGTCCGACCCTTCCCGCCAGAGTCATGAACAAGGACACCCAGGCTCTGCTGGACACCGGCAGTGTGGTCACTCTCCTCCGCCCCGACTTGGCCGGGGGAAGGGAGGGGAAACCCATGGAGGTGGCTTGCGTACACGGAGACACCCGAACCTACCAAACCTTCCACGTAGTCGTCCGGACACCACACGGGGTGTTCACGACTCGGGCGGGGATTGTGCCGCTCCTAATCGGGAGGGATTGCCCGATATTCTACCGGCTGTGGGACCCGGCACGAGAATCCCGGGGCCGGAGAGAGCCACCCCGGAGAGGGGCAAGAAGAGCGCAGCGGGCCTACGGGGCCACCAGGATCCCGACGTCACCCGGGGAGTCGACAGCCGACGACCAGAGGTCCGAGGGGAACGGACCCTCGCCTCCGGGTTCCCCGATCCACACCGGGAGAGGAGGGCCCTCCAGGTCCGGGTCACCGGGACCCCACCCCGACACCCCGGACACCCTCACAGCGTCGGAACGACACGACCCACCGGAGGAGCCGGAGAGTTCCCCCCTCACCGAGTTCTCGGACTTCGTACCGGGGAGGGGGGAAGGCTCGGCCCGACCAGGCCAGTTCGCCAGCGCCCAGCTCCAAGACGAGGCCCTCAAACATGCCTGGAGCCACGTGGTGGCCCATGACGGACAGACCCAGGACTCGGTGAATCACTTACCCTATCCGCACTTCAGCACGAGGGGGGGCCTACTATATAGAGTGGTAGAAGGAGAGGGGGGGGGTAAGGGAGCAATTAGTGGTGCCCCGAACGTATGTAAGCAAGGTGCTGTACATGGCACACACCCATCTCCTAGGAGCCCATCTGGGCATGGACAAGACCCGAGAGCGGGTCCTAGCGAGGTTTTATTGGCCGGGGATAAAACGGGATGTAGAGCGTCACTGTCAGGGGTGTCCAGAGTGCCAAAGAGTAGCACCTAGGGCCACAGTCAGGAACCCTCTTATCCCGATGCCAATCATAGAAGTTCCCTTCGACCGACTAGCCATGGACATTGTGGGCCCCCTCCCCAAGACCAGCCGGGGACACCGATACATCCTGGTTCTAGTGGATTACGCCACCAGATATCCCAAGGCTCTACCCCTACGTGCAACCACCGCAAAGGCGGTCGCCCGGGAACTGATGCTCCTCTTTAGCCGGGTCGGGATAGCAAAAGAGATATTGACAGATCAGGGATCCTGCTTCATGTCTCGTGTGTTGAAGGAACTATTGAGACTCCTGCAGGTGACTCAGCTCCGGACCTCAGTCTACCACCCCCCAGACGGATGGCCTGGTGGAGCGCTTCAATAAGACTCTGAAGCAGATGCTCAAAAAGGTCATGGACCGGGACGGTAAGAACTGGGATCAGCTGTTACCCCATGTTCTGTTTGCCGTACGGGAGGTTCCCCAGGCGTCCACCGGGTTCTCACCGTTCGAGCTGCTGTACGGACGAAGGCCCCGAGGCATACTAGACATCACGTCATCATCCTCTCCCACGCCAAGGAGGCGTGGGAGAGCCAGCCGTCCCCTCACCGCACCACCCTGGACCACGTGGAACAGGTGAGAGACCGCATGGCCCAGGTGTGGCCCATCGTACGGGAACACCTCAGGCAAGCCCAGCAGGCCCAGGCAAGGGTCTACAACCGGGGAGCCCGTCTGCGAACGTTCCAGCCTGGAGACCTGGTGCTGGTCCTGGTCCCCACCGCAGAGTGCAAGTTCCTGGCGAAGTGGCAGGGACCCTATGAAGCGGTGGAACGCGTGGGAGAGGTAAACTACCGGGTTAGACAACCCGGGAGGCGGCGAAAGCCGACCCAGTTATACCACATTAACATTTTAAAGCAGTGGAGAGGGGGAGGGGAACCCCCTGACCCTGCTAACCTGACGCTGACGACCCGATGCGAGATATCGGAGGTTCCGATGGGGGGAGGATCTCAGTCCGGCCCAGAAACAAGACCTCGGTGAGATCATCATGCAGCGCCAGGACGTGTTTTTCCGAGCTTCCGGGGAGGACCACCATCGCTCAACATGATATCCGGACGGCGCCGGGGGTGAAGGTGAGAGTGCCCCCCCTACAGGATCCTGGAGGCCCGGAGGGAGGCCATCCAGGCCGAGGTACGCCGGATGCTACAGCTCCGGGATACCTGAACCACGCCATAGCGAGTCACCACAATACATACATACATACATACATACATACATACATACATACATACATACATACATACATACATACATACATACATACATACATACATACATACATACATACATACAATACAATTATAGATATATGTTACAGGGAATAACACCCTAATTAACCTATGCGAAAATTTTAGATTTAATTATCTTTGCTTTCTCTGTGGCAATTATTTTATAAACGTAGCCTATATGTATGTGTGAAATTATATGGGCCAGTTCCAGGAAATAGCACTCCTATTTATCCTATTCACTCCTATTTATTACCAATAACTTATAGTATGCAGTAAATATTACAGGAAATATACATATGTGCACCATCTATTCCATTATCAAAAATAGTTACCATAACAGTGAAACTGATGTATCTATGTAGCCCATGTATGTAAAAATCATGATACAGTTAATTTTGACGGAGGGTTTGTCACTTTGTCAGATGTAAAATATAAGTTGATACAGAGAGTAAGCTGTCCTGTGAAGAAAAATGCTATGAAATCCTTTAAATTAGACTCCGGAACTGGTGACTAAGTCAAAACCGACACTGTAAAATTCTTGGTGTACACCCAGTAATGCAGGGGTACTACTCCTGAAGAAGACGAAAAAAGCTAGACAAAAGAAAATCAAGAAAATGGAAAAGTGGTTGAAACGTCAATCTGACAAAAATGAGAAAAGAGAATAATCACTAAATTGTGAGAATTTTCACCCTTTAAATATTCACGTTAACAATGCCAAATAGAACGCACATACATTATTTATGTTAATTTTATTATTTTTCTCCGAAAATGTTCAGTGCCGGTTAAGAGGGCACTCAGCACAAAAACATCTTAGTATCTGACCGTACACACACACACACACACACACACACACACACACACACACACACACACACACACACACACACACACACACACACACACACACACACACACACACACACACACACACACACACACACACACACACACACGCTTATAGTAGAAACACTGAGAACCACTGTATATATAAACGTGACTTCTGCTTGCCGCTAGAGGGCGACAAAACACCAAGTTTCAATAGATTTGCGCTTTGGAAACTGGGTTATTTAGGCCTACTGTAAAAAATCATCTGGGATCTGGGATCTGGGTGGGATGATTTCAAAACTTTAGCCTATTCCAAGATGCTGCAAGGAATAAAGCTGTAATATGTGAAGGGGTCAAAGAGGACCAAAACAAAATGATGGAGTAGGGCCTGCGGATTGCACCGGCCCATTGCTGTGAACGCGTCCGTTCGTAATGCTAAGTAAAAGCGACAACCGTCACCATTCGCAGACCTCTCGAGCATTCAGGGGAAGAAACGGAACTCATTTTTCACACACAAATCGGTGATGCATTGCGGTCTCTGCGGACTCTGACAAGTGGAAAGTCAGCGGAGGTGATGTTCCGCAGACACCACGTGTCTTCGTATATGCGGGGTGCAGGCTTCGGGGGAGGGGTGTGCTGTGCTCGGCTGATGTCGGGACGACTCTCTGTGATATTAACAATGTGGGTCACTCTTGAAGGCCTGCTGGTCGGTGCAATCAGTCAGGTGTATCAAGTCCCCGAGGTGAACGCCCCCACCATGCTCCAGCTCTGTGGGAGCACATTACAACACAAGCCCCCCTGCCCCCCTCTTTGCTCCCTGCGCCTGTTCGGGGTTAGCGGCTGGATTGCCACCGGGACGTGAGCTGTGGTGTGTCATGTTATAATATGGAAATTAACGGCAGAAATCAATGCCAGGAGATGACCGACCTGGTTAGCCAATGTACTGCTAAAACTAACCCGGATCCAAATTGTAATTGTATCTCGATATCTCCGTTATATTGGCCGAGGGGTCGGGCCGCATTTGGGCTGCCGGATAATCAAATGGGGGGGGGGGGGGGGGGGGTGGTTGGCTTCTATGTTTCATGATTTGGATAATCAAATAACTGCCTCATGATTTTGGCCACACACTAAATGCTATATAGTGAGGTGCTGCAATATAACATTCTCCGAGACTGTGATATTTCGGGAATATGTTGAAGTTCAAATGATGCAAAGAATAGTAAGAAATGGGTGCAAAAAACATTCGACGTGGCCAGGAAAGCTTGAGAACCACTGTCAATTACTGCGCACCTTTTCATTAGTCATGTTCAATGAATAACACACGCTTGTTTTAATATTTGGTAACTAGAGCCTTGTACACATTCCCCTTGATATAATTAGTAGGCAATCACACTATCATTGTGTAAGCATACTTTATATGTTGGAAGAGATAACAAAAAAAGTGTGTGTGTGTGTGTGTGTGTGTGTGTGTGTGTGTGTGGGAGAGAGGGGGGAGGAGGTTTATGCCCTTGCACGGGCAGGGCTCGGAGTTCAGCCTAAAGATAATAATTTTGGAAAATGTGAACGTTGAAAGCAAGTTTTAACGCTGTCAATACCCTCAGCGCACCGTCCACTCAGGCATCTGCAAGGAATTAGCGCGCATGGCAGAATCCTCGCGCACTGTAACGGGCCCATAGGCTAGCGCACAGGAACGACATAGAACATGTGTGACCGAAAAAGGAAGCAAACAGAATAAACTGGGGGAGAAACAGCAGGGTGTTTATATTAGCGCTTGCATGCGTGGGTGTGTGTGTGTGCGTGCGTGCGTGCGTGCGTGCGTGTGTGTGCGTGCGTGCGTGCGTGTGGGTGTGTGCGTGTGTGGGTCTGCATGCAGGTGTGTGCGTGTGTGCATGTGTGCGTGTGTGTGTGTGTGTGTGTGTGTGTGTGCGTGCGTGCGTGTGTGGGTGTGTGCGTGTGCGTGTGTGGGTCTGCATGCAGGTGTGTGCGTGTGCGCGTGCGTGCGTGCGTGCGTGCGTGTGCGTGCGTGTGCGTGTGTGTGTGTGCGTGTGTGTGTGTAGGCACTGGTGCCTGACAGAAAGAGAGGCGATCCGGGAAAAGGGACTCAAAGGAGTTGGCTGAATCTTTCTCCTCCTGGCTGTGTTTGGATTGGTCGAACCAAACAAAACCCCCCGGGCCAAGCAGTAGGCTCCCCGGGCCTCTCCTCAACGCCGCTGCCAGAGCTGCCAGATTGGGCCAGTTGCACGCTGCAGCAAAGGGTTGCCAGATTGGGCGGGGAAATCTGGCCCAATCTGGCAACGACTGGCTGCTGCTGCTACTTCCCCGCTCACCTCGTACACATGATTTACGAGCGCGCTCTGACGCTTGCTCCCGCCTCACCTCGCCCTTTTCTCTCAGCGCCGCGGTGCGCGTCATGTCGATGATGATGATGTTTGTTCCGCGCACGGGAACCTAAAGCGTGACCCGGGCGACCGAGCCTGAGCGCGCCACATGCTGATCCGGTACACACCGGGCTCACGTGTGGCGTTTTACCCAATAAGTTTGAAATTCCTCGTAAGGTGACCAGATTTCTGAGACAAAATCCGGGGACATTTTGGGTTCTTCTGCAGTGTAAAAAACCTCCAAACATGTCGTTTTTTTTTTGTCATAGAAAACTAAAACGGGGACACTGCCCTTACCCTGGCAGACAGAATTGTTGAGGGGGGGGGGGGGGGGGGGAGGGTGTGTGTGGGGGGGGGGGGGGGGGGGGGATCGGACAGGTTTGTTGACGGGGGGGGGAGGGGTCGAACAGGTTTGTTGACGGGGGGGGGAATTGTTGACGTGGGGGGTCGGACGGAATTGTTGACGGGGGGTGTACGGGTTTGCGGGCGAACGGGATTGTTGATGGGGGGGGGGGGGGGGGGGGGGTTTCGGATCTTTCGGTCGCAGTCAAATCCGGGGACATTTCCGGGGACAGCCGTAGCCGGGGACAGGGCACTGAAACCGGGGACGTCTGGTCACCCTAATCTTAGGTCCATGCTAAGATATTTGTTTGTTCAACGTTAATATTATATTTTCATTTGTATTCCATTTGTTGTTGCTGTGCAACCATTGCCACGTGTCAAGGTGAGAGTTGGAGGTGAATGGGGCGCAGTGAGAGCAGCCAGTCACAACATGAAGGGGGGTGATGTAGTCTGCTTAGGGGTCGGCAACCGGCGGCCCGCGGGCCGTAACTGGCCCGCCAGACAGAATATCTGGGCCCGTCAGATTATTCAGAAGTCATATGAATTATATGAACGTTACGTGTGACCTGTGCATACAATGAGACACTTTTACCTGGCAGACTGGAGAACCAGGCTGACAACTGAGCAACGTTTTCACTTTATCTTCACATTGAGGGTTAGGAGTAAGAGTCATTAGGGTTAGGGTTAGGAGTAAGAGTCATTAGGGTTAGGGTTAGGGTTAGGAGTAAGAGTCATTAGGGTTAGGGTTAGGAGTCATTAGGGTTAGGGTTAGGAGTAAGAGTCATTAGGGTTAGGGTTAGGAGTAAGAGTCATTAGGGTTAGAGTTAGGAGTCATTAGGGTTAGGGTTAGGGTTAGGAGTAAGAGTCATTAGGGTTAGGGTTAGGAGTCATTAGGGTTAGGGTTAGGAGTAAGAGTCATTAGGGTTAGGGTTAGGAGTCATTAGGGTTAGGGTTAGGAGTAAGAGTCATTAGGGTTAGGGTTAGGAGTAAGAGTCATTAGGGTTAGGGTTAGGAGTAAGAGTCATTAGGGTTAGGGTTAGGAGTAAGAGTCATTAGGGTTAGGGTTAGGAGTAAGAGTCATTAGGGTTAGGGTTAGGGTTAGGAGTCATTAGGGTTAGGGTTAGGAGTAAGAGTCATTAGGGTTAGGGTTAGGAGTCATTATGGTTATGTCCCCCACTCAGCTACATTATGAATTAACTTATTTTTTCTTTGCTTTTTTACTTCAATAATCACAATCGTGTTTGCAGTTTATAATGTGATCAGGCATGAAATGTACGTGATTGGGGCCTACACTTGTTTATTTGCAGGCCTTTTTAGAGTCATCTAGTGTGTGGAAGGCATACGACTAAGCCCGCTGACGAGCCTGCGTCGCAAATTCCAGATGCATTTTCTTTAATCCATTCCTTGAACGAGCCTTTGATAATGTTCTGGCCCGCCACCTACTGGCTGGAAAAAAAACTGTCCCGAGACCAAACTAACTCGCTGAACCCTGGCTTAGCGTGTTTGACTCCCAGCCAAAAGGTTGTGCGTTTGACCCCTGTGCCTACGGTCCACATGGCGTCGTCCTTGAACAAGGTGATTAACGTTGTAGCCGTTCATTAATTACACTAAGCAGTAAAAGGGTCCTTGCTGCTTTTCTGTGTGTCTTGTACTTCTGAGAATACCATCTCGTAAACTGTTTTTATTACACAGAAATGCATTGCAATACATTGTTCAACTCGTACACAGCAAGAGACACACGACGGCCCAACCTCAAAGGCTCTTCCTGTAGGGCCCGGCAGAGGTTCAGTTTAGGTACGATCATGCTGTTTAAAGGGAGGTGAAGTGACACAAGTTAGGTCAAGATTAAGATTTGGTTTGGGAGGGATTAGGTAGAAGTGGGGTCAGTAAACACAAAGATAACATGCAGGGCACGGGAGTAGAGAGAGGGTAGGTAGCAAACACTGAACCAGGCATGGTGGAATACAATCCCTACCCTGGTGTTTAAAAAGAGAACAAAAGCAGTCCGGAGCGTGGTCCCACGTCAGGTCATGGGGCCCCTCAGGTTACATTACCTCGTTGGTCATGACACATGCAGAGCTAATGTTCGCTCACGTGACAAATTGTGCCTAGTCATTATTTTCCATGGTTCTGAAGCCAGGGCTGACTAGAGGAGAGAGAATGTCTGGCAGTGAGACTCCAGCCAGGTTAAAAACAATACACAACACGTTTCAAATGAGAATAAACTGCCCCCTAGGTGTAACGTGTTATCTGAAGTGAACTGCTATTTTGCAACCTATATCAGAAGTTCCATTGGTTCATCTGAACGGTTGGGTCAATCATAAAACCTTCACATGCCACGGAGGAGGGGCTCCCTTTTGTGGTTCTGATTCCAATCATAATAATGTTGATATCACTGGGGGGGGGGGGAAGGTACAGTTCAACTAAATACTAAAATACAACAGATGCATGCAACAGATAAAAAATACTATTCTTGGCAACATTCCATTGCTACACATCACCAATGACAGAAATGCCTGAGGCGTAGAAAGTGCAAAGGAATCTGAACAATTCTATCAAACGGGATTATAGCTGCGACAATCATTCTAGGATTTCCGAGATATCCAGCTACTGAAGCCAGCCACCCTCTCCTGCCTAGCCCTGACCTGCTGGGGGCCGACAGAACACTTTCATAGCCTTATCTCCTCCTCTTTTCTCTTCTTTAAGCACTGACCTGAGATGCAGCATTAATCAGCAGAGCAGTGAGACGTTCATTCAACCACATTTCACAATAGCCAGAGTATTATATATCCAAAGTAATGAAATAATACAGATGATTGATCGAGAAGTCCAATAGCAACTGTTATTATTGTTGTATGATGGAATGCTCTGTGTCCCCAGTGTGGAACTGCACCATCAATTAACTTAACAGCAAGGAAAGACAGAAAGAACAACCCCTCGAAGATTTTCTGTAATAATGATAATAAAGTACAGTAAGCGTGTTAGTTCAAGTGTTGTATCTGTCCACATCACTGTCCACGTCACAAAACACGACGTGTTTTGTATCGCTCATCGTTTATGTTGCTTGCCTTTGTAAATCATTACAGATCGCAATGGCACAATAAAACGATTTACTGGAGAGAAAATAGTTATTGACAATGGGGAAAGTTCAAAAGTTCACTATCGAGGTCGAGTGGCTTTTTGATATGGTAGCTGAGAAGCATGCTGGAGTTTCTGAGCCTTTACGCCAAACCAAATAATCTGGCTTTTTTTTTTACACTTGGATCCATGCCAGGCAGTATTAAAATGCTGATTGAAGACAAAGATAAAAGAATGGCACTTTGCTTCCCATTACAATATAAAATATGTTGCCTTCTTCAATCCTAAAAAAAAAACAGTTGTAGCCTCCTGCCTTTATTCCATCACCTAGCTAACTCTGTAGTTGAATGTTCCGTTGAATACAATCAGGTCTATTATTGGGTACTGGGAGAGTGAATCAAAACAATTATTTAGAAACTGCTCTCTCGAAATCCTTTCGCATATTAATCCTTGAGGTCTGTAGAGAACAACTGTAACAGAACTGTTATTTTTGCAGCTCATCCAGAAGATTATAAACAGAAAACGAGATTCGGTAAATATGGCAGCAAGGTATTAACCTTGACATCTCGATACGCAGTCACATTATCACTCCCACTTTCCGTAATTATTTTCATACATGTAATTGTTTTGTGGTAGACTGCACAAATATCTCACCAACATCTTGTCAAACATGAATTGTGTGATGCAATGGCGCCTGGCTTTTGTTATGTGGGAAGAATTAGCCTGTGCTATGTTTAAAAAATAAATAAAAAAGTCTCTGCTTGGATATTGCTGCCAGAACAAATGCTTTGAGAAACTTCGAACTTGCTCAACACCCAGCGTCACAGAACTACAAATGCAACCAAGCTCGATAACGCAAAACAGGAATCTCTATTATAAATGTTGATGCTTTGGTCCTCTGCTTGGTGGGAGGATTCTATCTGTGTGTGTGTTCGTTACTGTAAGCATAGGGCAATGCATGGGCTGACAGCAAGGCCTGGGGTACGTTTGGGATGAACTGTCTTTCCATTAAGTGTTTGATTTATGGTGAACCAACATAAGACAAAAGTCTGGCAGACGATTGACGGTTGACGATTGACGATTGATGGTCGACCTAACACATCTCTTCAGATAACTGTGTGACCTTTACCCGGGAGTGATGACCTCTGTGCCCTATAGCGCCACTTAGCCTCTATACCAGCGGTCGGCAACCTTCACTATCAAAAGAGACACTTCTGGTCCCTCCCACCAAATAACATTGATCTGGAGCCACAAAACCTATTCAACCCCTACAATTAAGATAACACAGCATCTAACATGTTATATATAGTTATACTACATATAAAATAACCAATAGCCTATAGTTTGTTGCATTTATGAAATGTTTGGGTGTAGGGTGTGACGTTTATTTTAGTCCACTTGTCCACTTTTGTCCACTTAAAACAATTTTTTTTGCTATTATTTGTGTCACAGTTTCACCTCTATCTCCAAAATAAGAGGTGTTTCCTTTGAGATAAAAAATAAAAATAGTTTTTATTACTTAAATCAAAGCTACATCGAGGCACTGCAGAGGGGTGGAACGGGACTTATTTATGTCACATGTCATTTCATCTCTTTTGGTATCTGTCTTTCTCCACTGCACAATCCTACATGAGGGTTCAGACAGCACAATAACATGTACTCCAATGGGCCTATCTCTTAAGAAAAAAGCCGCCATATATCAAACAAGACGTGTTCATCACTTTCAAGTGTCTGGAAACACCTCTGTGATGGCTAATTGCAGCGTGTTTCTGTGTTGTTTTTATGTATTGAATTTGCTGACCATCTTCTAGATGCTGTGCATATGTAGTCAAATATATGAAGATGTCTTGTTAATCAGTTTGTCTACTTGTATGTGTGTTCTTAAGTTGTAACGCATTGACCTCTCAGGGCCACCGTAGTGTCCTCTTCATAATAAAATACACAACTGCAAGAGCCTCATATCTTCTCTTGAACCTGTTACCAGCACTGATTGTGCTGCAATGGTTTTATATTTTGGTTTTTCACGTGGCATATTCAAAAGAACATGGCAAGTGAATGTTTGAGGTATGGATGGCTACTTTTAAAAGCAGTGCTCCAAACAAAACAATAGGAAAGATTTGATGTTCTTGTTTTCTGATTTAATGTGCATGGGAGTCTGGAAATTGAGAGGCGCAAGTGAAGCCATCACTGTATGCATTAGCAACGCTGCACTTAACAACATTGCAGTACTTTCTACAGACAGATTAAGACTCTGTAATTGCCCCAATTGAGTTATTCGAAAAATAAATACAACGTTGCTGCCATTAAAATGCCTCAGGACTATTTTCCAACAAGATTGATTAGATAAATTCTGCTACCCCTGAATTTCAACTTTGTTTTTCAAGCTTCTAATGTAAACGATCCAGAAAATGTCTTCATGAAGAATACAGGTGGGAATTGGATGTTTGAAATGTGTGGCTGTTGCTACCACTTCCATGTAGAGAGAGGTGGGTGTATCTGTGGAGGACGGAGAATGAAAACATTCCCAGCTAATCACTGCGTTCAGCTCTGGCAAGAAGCATGGCTGATTTAAGCCTAACTAACCCCTTAAAACGATTCAATTTGCAAACTCGGTAGCCCCCAGGAGCAGACGGCTCTAATGAGCTTGTTTGTAAATTAAGCAAGTCGAGGGCATCATACTATTAAGCATACCCAATCACGAATATCTACTGTACCAGATCACAGTCTGGCCAAAGTTGATTTTCTTAAGCACAGCAAGGCCTAGTGGTTGACCCTCTAGAGCTGTCGTTATTCAGCTCAACAAAAAAGAGGAATAAGCGAAACTAAGAAAAGGGAAAATGATTTATTTGAATTCCTCGTGTAAGTGAGGTAATGGATTGAAAGGCTTAAATGGCTGAATCCCATTTACTGCAGTTTGTTCCTGGCGAGGCCTGTGGGCGGCTGGAGCCCATCGCAGCTGACCATGGGCGGACGGGCGCCATGTCAAGGGTCACACACACACACACACACACACACACACACACACACACACACACACACACACACACACACACACACACACACACACACACACACACACACACACACACACACACACAGTACCACTACGGGGCGTAGTCACAGCCACAAGGACAATTATTACAATCATTCAATTATAACCAATGTGACATCCATATTTCAGAATGATTTAAAATCATCCTATAAAAAGGGAGCTGCAGTCTTTCATTACAATCACAGACTCAACTTCAAGGTATATTTGCAATAGTTTAATAATGTACAAACCCATTACCAATTTTTTTAGTCATTTGTAGGCAAGTATAACACTTGTGTGTATAGCAACTGTCATACAAAATGTGTGCAAACAACAATAAAACAATTATTTCAGGATACAAACATACATAACAAAATAATTGAAGCAATGAAATGATAGAGTCACCAATTGCACATGGTATTCATCTGTGAATCAACATTCCACATTACACACACACACACACACACACACACACACACACACACACACACACACACACACACACACACACACACACACACACACACACACACACACACACACACACACACACACACACACACACACACACACGATTGATTCTAGAGATTGAAATTAACAGAAAAATTAAAAGTTGTTTTCCAGCAGCTTTTGCATTTGCCTGCAGTAACCAAAAGGGGGTTCATCACGTGGTGAGGCCCACCATCACCTCGCTGATATCCCACAGTTTACCGGCGACGTTCATGTCCGTCGCCTTGGGAAGGAGCGCCTGTGGCTGGCAGTCCGCGAAACACTTCCCCTGGAGCCCCTCCACGTCCGGACTGCAGGCCAGGTACACGGAGGTCCGGGCCCCCTCCTCGGGGCTCTTGAACAGCCCACGGGACACCAGGCCGAACAAGGGCTTTGCCACGCTGGGGATGTGGACGTGTCTTCCCAGGTTGGTCCTGACGATGCCGGGGGTCAGGGAGTTGGCCGTGACGCCGGTGCCCTGCAGCCGTCGCGCCAGCTCCGAGCTGAACAGCAGGTTGGCCAGCTTGCTTTGGCCGTAGGCGAAGGCCTTGTCGTAGTGCAGCTCGCCGTTCAGGTCCTCAAAGTCGATGTGGGCGTGCTTGTAGAGTTTGGACGAGACCACGACGACGCGGCTCGGGGCCGAGCGCTTCAGCAGGTCCAGCAACAGGTTGGTGAGGAGGAAGTGGCCGAGGTGGTTGACCCCGAACTGCGTCTCGAAGCCATCGAGCGTCTTGGAGTAGGGGCACTGGTAGACCCCGGCGTTGTTGACGAGCACGTCGATGCGCGGTTCTTCCTGTCGGGGCAGAGAAACAAGGCTCTAACTCATCTGCATCTGCAAAATGATGAGAGAGTCCACCCATCTTTTCTAAAACAACTAGGCCTACACTATAGCATCTCCATCTGCTCTTCACAGTAGAACGTAAACATGGTCAAAGTGCTGCCTGTCAGTGGCTATTGTTGTTATGTGCAAGAAAATATATCAAATCCCAGGGATTTTTTTTAAACACAGAACAAATCATTACTGTGGTTGTATTTATCAGATAGTAAATGGTTCATTTATTGTTAAGCATCTGAATTGTCACAATGAATACATGATCCAATAACGCATTAGTTTGGCAGTCACAACAAGCCAAGAGAGGTGCAGCCATTCAGGCTGTTGGCACCAACGTTGGACAGACATGTACACAGACGTTATTTCAACCTGCCTCAATGATGCCTTGACAAAACTCGTGGACCGACTTGAGAGAGGCCAGGTCCAGGGGTTTGACCACCAGTTGTCTGGCGTGGGCCTCGGTGACGGCGAGGATCTCCCGGGCGGCTTCCTCCGCCCGCTCCGTGTCCCTGCAGGCCATGATAACGCGGCCCCGCTGCCTCAGGACGGCCACCGTCGTGGCTTTTCCAATCCCACTGTTGGCCCCGGTAACTATTACCGTTTTGCCCATCATCTTTCGCCGATTTCGTGGGCGATCCTTTACTATCTTCTTAAGTATCCCGACTCACTTTTTAGCATTGCTAACTTGCTAATAACACAGCAACTACGCCAGACTCCATTACCCAGAGTTCCAGAGGAGTATACCGGAAGTGAGTGATGCGACGATCGTTCAAAGGAAGAAATGTTTTTTTGTAAGGGAAAGAAAGTAACATTTATTGCATGATTTACGACAATAATATTTTATTTATTTATGTATTTAATGGTTTGATTATATTGTTAAAATATATTATTTTTGGTGAGAGCAATGATTGTAATCGTCTTAACCACTAAACGTGTTTTTTCTAAATGTATTTTATATATAACACATATTCATATTTTGGGATTTGAGCATTTTTTAACACTATTTGTTTGCATTTTTTAAAATACGTTCTTTTAAAACGAAAAGCATAAGAATAAAGGATTCTCAGTCCCGCTATTGAGATATTGTTTATTTTCCAAATCTTGCTATTTCTTTGCACTTTCTACAACTCCTAATTCTTTACAGCAACTTTAAAACACACACACACACACACACACACACACACACACACACACACACACACACACACACACACACACACACACACACACACACACACACACACACACACACACACACACACACACACACACACACCCCTGCATAAGCAAACACGAAATGCAGACAATGTCTCATGAAAAGCTAAATATTCCAAGGAATCAACATCAATGTAATGTCAGCACAAACACAAGTACAGCTCACGGCTCTGTTAACATGTATAGTATATATTAAATATATTATATATATTAAATGTATTGCTTCAGATGTTTTTTTCTCAGCATCCTACTCCCCCCCCCCCCCCCCCACAAGTGACCAATGACCAAGAGAAACATGTCCATGGTGACACTATCACACTCTCACTGGTACTGATGTGGTTGGTTTAACAGTCGCGGTCTGACTAGCATCGGTAATGTGGTCATAACATCTGCAAAAACATCTGGAAAACATCTTGGCAAAGTTCCAACGTGTGAGAGACAAGTAACTGCTCTGTCCCGCGCAGCACTTAGCACACGCTACCGCGCGGCGCGGCAGAGGTGCACATTAGCTGTTCAAAGGTGACATTTCTTAGCATAGTTAGCGGATTTCCAAATTAATTGCAGATTCATCGGCAATGGCTTAATACGACCGCAAAGAAAAGCACACATGGAAACTAGATCAGAATGCCTCGGTGTATTTCAACTGACGGTAGTTATAGCTACAGGCTGAAACGGCTGCTGTCGGGCCGCTGTTGTTTTCTTGACCTTTATTTATCCGGTTGTAAGGTTAAGCACCTCTTCTCCGAGAAAGACCTGGAGTGTGTTCCACTTGAGTCCAGACTGAAGAGGGGTTGGCCTCAGGGTCCGGTACAGGGTCCGGGTACAGCAGCCTGCTCACTGGACCACTCAGGGTCCGGTACAGAGTCGGGTACAGGGTCCGGGTACAGCAGCCTGCTCACTGGACCAGCCGCCACTCGTCTACTCTGGACCAGGAATACAAGAAGGCAACTTGAATGTTTGATGCATTGAATCAGGTTGCCACAACATGTTCATCCACATGGATAATAAGGTGTCAATTGATAGAAGTATTCATACAGTGTATTCTACTTTACTTTTGTGATTTAATTGTATTTATTGTTTTGCAACAAATTCTAAAGTTTGACCAAAACGTGTCGCCGTAGCCGACCCCCTGTTGTGTTTCAGATCAACATGTCATCACATGTTAAAGGACTGTGGAGACCATTGCTCTGTGAGTCTGGTGGCAATAACAATCCTGACAAGGAAAATAACTGAGGCCACTGAGATCCAAAATGGCAGGCAAAATAAACACGGGCACATCCGATTATTCTCACTTTCCTCAGAATGCGATACCCTGACAATAACTGATGGTCCTGTTTATGTGCTTATGGTCACGTGCTGAGACAGGAGCATTTAGCTCTAAACATTGACAAGAACATGAATTTCAGGGACCTGGCTGTAATTTAAGCCTTCTTTACAAAGCAACCAAATAAATAGTTATTTCACCGTTTTTTTTCCCCATTGTATTATATACATACACATACACACATTGAAGGAAATATTGTCCTTTATGACCTAACATTTCCCATAATGAATCAATCCTCACATTCTATTCCATGTTTTGTCGTGTGACGAGAGAAAAAAATCATTAAAACAGAGAGAAAACAAAACAATTAAAAGTCTATTTATCACCCGGCTAATAAAGAACAGCTTCGGCTGGCCTAACGTACGGCCTGGCTGACAGCCCCCGTCTCGCAGTGTCACTGGCTCTGGCCAAGGTTGGGCTTTGATAAATGGAGGAGAAATGTTGAATGTGTGCAGAGACACACACTGGACCTCAGCAGCTACGGGGTTCCCAGGTGTCTGCCTGAGGTCATGGCTGACGCTGCTGACATTTCAACGGCACTCCGGGTTTTTCCTGAGCCCCGGTCAGGGATTATAGATACTAGTGGTTTGACATTAGTTCATAGAGACCTAACCACATGCAGCTCTTTCTGTAGAGGTGCAGTGTGCCAACTAAATATTGTACAGAGATGTGTATTGATCAAGGTTATTTTGCATTGTAAAGGCTAAGGCAAAAGGTGAAATCCAAAATCAGAGAAGGCAATCATTAGTTCACCTTTGTAGCTTAATACCACAGTCATATGGTTTTAAACTCTGTCCACAGATATATCAATGAATACACCTGTTTAGTATTTATCTTGTTAAGTGAACTTCCTCTCTCTGAATGTTTTTCAGTGTTGACAACAACCATGTGGAAATTGGCGGGCTTACCTTTCAACCAGGGATCTGATGTTTTCCCTCTTCCCTCGTGGAGAACTGTCACGGGTACGGCTGGCATGCCTTTCAATCTGGCACGTTCAAACCAATCAATTCACATTCCTCCCAGTTGTTTAACCTGGACACCGTCAAATTACAGTAAGTGAGACTCCCTCTAAAAGCCATTTAAATGTTGTTGTTTTAAATCCCTGGACTTGAGGTTATTGTTTGAGAACATTTTCTTGAGGGTAACATCCTTTAATGCAGCATATCTTGGATTTATCTTACACATACACTTACACACTACTTGTTTGTGTTTCATTCCCATGAAAAAAAGTTCTAAAACAGGTCACCTAAATACACAACACGCAATCAAACACTGGTGGTATTCTGAACCCCGTAGCCAAACACGGTGAACGGTGAAAATTCCAGCAACATGAGGCACCATTAGCTGATTAGTTCCTGTTCTGTGCTGATTGTTCAAACTGTTCTCAGCCCCCCCGCCCCCGCCCTCCATTACGTTCAGAAATAGTTTGGATTTCTTGGCTCCCGGTCTCTGCTGCCGCTGCTCCCGGGAGGCGCCGTGACCCAGCTGACCTGGCCAGCGATTATGACCGGCGCACTGCATTCTGGGAAATCTGAAGCGCACGCACGCTGCGTGTTGTGTCTGTGGATAGCGATCAAACCTTTATTTCATCTTTCCCCCTTGATTTCTTATCTTTGTTATCTCGGGAGGATGGAGATGAAGAAGAAGAAATCATGAAACAGGGGGACAAATCAGTGAAATCTGTTTCACTGATTTGCGACAAACTTTTGAAGTTCGGACCGTTTCTTTCTTCGCCAGACTGATTTTAAAATATCCACGGTTTATGACTTCATTTGTTGCTCTACGTCCGCGCACACACACACACACACACACACACACACACACACACACACACACACACACACACACACACACACACACACACACACACACACACACACACACACACACACACACACACACACACACACACACACACGCCAGGCCCTTTTTTTAAGTGTTATAGTACGACTGTCCACCCCTAGTGCTTTTCCACATCAAACATCAGCTCTGCATTGGGTCAGGATGAAAGCGAGAGTGATACTCTGTAAGTCATACTGCGCAGCAACAATTAGGGAGATGTAATTTGCCAGCTGTGCTAATCCATCATAGGGCGATGTACTGTCAGTCTGGGCTACATCACAGGCCCCGAGCGCCCGCCCCCCTCACATCTCCCCCCGTCCTTCTCATCGATTTACACTTATTACCCACTCTCCAGTCATTTCAGGGAAATGTAAACAACTTAACAGTGAGCATATTCCTGTAGCTCTCCGGATGACTGATTGCGCTCGCCTGATTTTCGTCCCACGCATGGCACCGCCGACCCAAACGCAAACACCACCCATCCATGCTCGGAACTGCCTCCCCTCAACCCTGTTGTCTCAAACCTAAACCAGAACACACACACACACACACACACACACACACACACCAATTTAACCCAATGGGAGGAAGTGGGACCAGCTAAAGTGTGGTAGCCATTTTCCGCATTAACACCCTGACCTCTGCTCCCCGCTCTGCGTCTGATGTTAATCAGGTTTAGAAGCCAAGGGGACAAGTGGGTGGGGGGGTGACTTAGACCACTGCCCACTCTATAGACGTCTCTCAGGGGTCCACCCACTTACTGGATGGATTATGTTATGATTGTGTGTGTGTGTGTGTGTGTGTGTGTGTGTGTGTGTGTGTGTGTGTGTGTGTGTGTGTGTGTGTGTGTGTGTGTGTGTGTGTGTGTGTGTGTGCGGAGTTTTGGTGTGTACAGCCTGTAGCTACACCATCAATTGAAATACACCTAGATTCTGATCTAGTTTCCATCTCCCTCAACTTTCTATTTTTAAGAAGCCTGCTCAATACAACCTTATTTCCTATTCGATGATGTATCCTTTAGGATTATTGCACATTCTCAGCTGATGATGTCACCCCCATACAACTCATAACCAAACCCTCTGACCTGCGACCACTGAACGGGCTTCACAATTAGGGCCTCACATTCATCCATTCATCCAGCGATGACGGCCAGCCGGTGTCGTCCGGCGTCTTGCTCAGGGACACCTCAGTGGGGAGGAGCCAGGTCGGAACCAACAACCTGCTTCACCCCTACTGACCCTTAATGGGACAGGTAGCGACCGTCTTTAAAACTCAACGTGAATACAACCGTTACATTCTAGGTTCTACTGTCTACTTTTAGTCATATTAAGTCACTTTTATCCAAAGCCACTCAGTGACAACAGAAACCGCTCAATAAGAAGCAGAAAGGTTTAAACAGGGACCGCTTGCACCAATTAGCCTTTACTAAGCTTAGTCTTGAGTCTTAGTTGGTCTTTGTTAAGACCTGTCTTTAAATTCCATTGTACACTGGTTGCGACCTGAATTTACGACCAGGCTTAACTAAGCCTGGTTTAAGCAATGCACTTTCATGTGAACGCGCATGGAACGTGCGTTGCTATGACACACTATCATTAAGAGTCACTCTACAGATAGTTGGACAAGCTGTCGATTTGTGTACGCCAGTCACGTCCCCCATGGTGTTTTGAAATGCGCCGTTTGCGTAAAAGCGCCGCAGTGCAGTCAACAGCTGTAGTGTCGGCGTTAAAGCGGCGTTGAGGTCTGATTCAAACGACGCAAATCAGGCGACAGTTCGTCTACCAGAGAAACTATCTCTCTTCCGCTGAACCTAAACCGCTCGATTAGTTCACTGTCGTCATAGACATCTATCGGACCCGTCCTGTCCCGTACTACTCTCTCTCTTCTAAACGCTCGCTCATTTTGTAGTCTGTATATTAGACGCGCCATCGTTTGCCTATAGCCTACTAACGTTTTTAGCAAATCTTTTCTTTGATTGTTACTATAGAGACTTAACAGACTATTGACTTTACGCCTGCCACTGACATTTACGTCTGCCACTGATTAGGCTTAACATTTACGCCCGGTCTTAACGAGAGAACGGCTTAAGCCTAGATGGCGTAACTATCAGATCGGACTTAGAACGTTGAGTTAGCCATGTTGGTTCAACAAGCCCCTGGTTCAATAGATAAAAACAAACCACATAAATATGACTCAGTTGTCCAACAAAAGAGCTGACAGTCATTAGGGCTGACAGGATTTTGGGTGTTGACGTGCATTATTTAACGTTGATTGTTTCTAGTGTGTGTCTTCGTCATTCTGCCAAAGACTGTCAAACACAATTTTCTGTGAAAAGAACATGTACCATTGGCTGAGACCTCTAGCTAGAACATTAATTGAAGAAAGATGTGTTCCATGCTTATGCATACATTTTCCTAGCGTCCTTAAAGCATGTAATATGATAATCATTATTTATTTGTTACTGTATAGTATCCCCAATGTTTACAGGACTAAGGTTTCATTCTTTAGAATCAATCGAAAATTCTGGAAGACATTTTAGTAATTGCTAGAAAATTGCTAGATGTTGCTAGACGTATATGATGGCGACATCATATACGTTTGTATTTCCAAGTTGTAGTATACATTGAAACATAATTATGTAGCAGGTGACAAGTTAATGTTAAGTTAAATTATTAAATTATTCTACTATTAAAGTTTGATACTTTACTTCTCATGACATATATTGCATATAAACCATTCCCAGGTTACACAGTATGTTGTGGTGTTACACCAAATCATTTAAAAGATCTTATCAAATATACCGAAGCACACTAATTAAATAATCACGCCCAGGTCCCTGGCCCTGATATTGGCACAATGGTGGTCACTAGCCACACTAACACTGGTGGCCTTGGGTTGTTTCTTGAAACAAATGAGTGCACTCAAAAACTATTAGGATCCCTAAATAATTACTCAGCAAAGGGAGTTTTAAACCTATATGGTATCTATTTTTAAGGGCTGTCTGTAATTTAAACAATCATGTTTGTTTCTGAATTCTGGGCTCTGAAATCTATGCTCAATGGGAATCGGCAACAGTAAAGCTTATTGCCTTATTATTACCGTGGGATAAACAAGTCATAATTTATTGACATATTACTTGTAACATATGCCATGACAGAACCACACTTAAATATATTATTGGCCAATATATCCCACCTGTTAAAAAAATATGACAATTAATTGAATTTGTATTATAATTCTTGATATTCAGTGAAATGAAAGTAACCAAATAAAAAAACAAATAACTTTATAAAAGCTTGTTTCTTTATTTATTCCCCATCACTACAATATTCCCTCCAATCAGCAAAAGAAAAATAATTTCCTAACCCCAACCAAGTGTATTTTGGGCCTAAACCTAACCAGACCTTAATCTTAAGCTTTGTCCCAATAATGATTGAATCAATAACAGCCATTGAATGCACCGCTAATGATCGCATTTTTTTTTTTTCATTAATTCATTCATGTCTCAAGTCAAGTCATGTAACGTTTCTTTAACTACAAAGTCCAAGTCTCAAGTAATTCATTATTTTCAAGTCATGTGGCATGTCATCAAAAAGTTGACCGAAGGCCAGATCTCATCAATAAATCCAGTAGGCTATTTAAGACACTTAGGGCCCTATCTTGCGCCCGGCGCAATTGACTTTCTACACCGACGCATGTGTCGTTGCTAGTTTGCACCCGGCGCAAAGCTGATTTTCCCCCGCAGCAACCAGGCGCCACTACACTTGCGCCTGGAGAGGCGTGTCGGCGAAAAGCAGGGGCGTGTTCCGGCGCAAATGATACTTGGTATGGCGAGTGAACAGTGCCAAACCTAAGGATAACCAGGAAGAGGCGAAGGAGCAGTCTAACCCTACGCCGCCGTGAGAACGTGTGAAATTTTGTATGGGATTGATTGGGACTGCAGACGAGAGACCAGCAGCGACGCCACGGCGACTGCATGGAAGTTCCGTCCACCGGCGGCGGTGTCACGGCGACGTACATACGGAAATTCAGACAAAATGTACGTCTACTCACGGACATCTGAAGAAGTTCGTCGCCACTAAGACGCCTGCTAACCTACGTCGCCGTGAGAACGCCTGAACTAAAACTTAAGAGTTTTGGTCTTTTTGACACACAAAAACGAACGGTTTTTATAAAATGTCATCAACTTATTCATCAACAAGTATTTGGACATATTAATACCAGAAAAAATAAATAATAATAAAAAAGAAAAAAATATATAGACTGGGAATCGAACCCCAGTCTCTCGCGTGACAGTCAATTACCTTAACCACAACATTGTCTGGACCATGACCAAAAATAAATAAGTAAATAAATATATATATATATATGTATATATATATTTATTTATTTATTTATTTTTGGTCATGGTCCAGACAATGTTGTGGTTAAGGTAATAAATAAATATATATATTTATTTATTTTTGGTCATGGTCCAGTCAATGTTGTGGTTAAGGTAATTGACTGTCATATATATATATATATAAATATATTATGGCGACGGCGTGCGTATCCTCTCCCCACGGCGGTGGCGTACGTATCTCCACACGTGCATTTCACACGATGTTATCCTTCTCCTGGTAATCCTGGCACTGTTCACTCGCCATAACTTGGTGCTATATGTTCTTGACACAGACATCGTGTACAAGCCCATTACGAGGCCACCGAGGACCGCGTCCGCATATCATATATGTTTGTTACGCCCAAAACACACCTACAGGTTTCAGCCCAACCCTTTTTAGATTTGCGCCGGCCGCAAAGCTCATTTATCTCGCCGTCAAAATAGCAACAGCGCCGTAGAACCGCCCACAAAGTACTTTGACTTTGCGCCTTGACGTCTGCGTTTTAGACCGTCTAACTAGGGCCCTTACAGTTAATGTAAAACACACATTTACAGCTAATTCGTTTTGTTGTTTTAAAAGCCACCAAGGTCCTGTCCTATAAACTCCCCAAAAGGACTTGGTACAGAGTGGACGCCCCAGGCTTTCCATAAGGGAGTTCACAAATACGTTTCATTTAAATAAAACATCATGTTAGGAAAAATCAACGTTGGATTAATATACAGCCTTACAGTAAATGTTAAAATCACATCATTCCATCTACTACGACTTGTTGCTTTAGAAGCTGCTCAGGCTATCCATCCAACCAACACTCAACCCAGGCTGGTGCAGAGAGGAAGGCCCAGTCTCATGGCCCCATACCCTCCCCTGCCCCTCAGGGTCCTAGAGCCCTGCTCCACTTTAAGAGTCCAATCTTCTGAATGTGTGCTTACTTTCTAAATAGCATATGTAAAAATAGCACATGAAGCAAACTGCAGCTCGAAATAAGCCATCATGAAACAAAAGTACCTGTAATTATGCTTCAGCACTTCATTCCAAGGTCAACATCACATGTTGTTGCAGCTTGGGTATGTTTGATAGATGATGTGTTCTGTTTTGCCCAGTATCATAAGGAAAGAGACACGTTCTATTACTGAGGTTTCAACGGGAGTGCCTTTAGCAATGTCCCACCGCTGCATTACATAACTGTTGGGAGAGTTTAATGTCAGGTGGAAATTCCTTTTTTAAACATGATGTAATGACAACAGAAAACAGAGCGCTGAAATGTATACTATTACAGTTGGAAGCTATTAACTAAGCAAAAGTAAGACTTTTTTTTTGAGGCAATGCTGTGGGTGGTAACTGAGAATGTGTTTATCACAAACACGTTTACAGTGCTTTTTTACTTCATTGGTAATTTAGAAAATATGTGATTTATTTATTTATTTATTAATGGCTTACATTGCTTACAACATGACTCCTCAAAATATCCATCAATCATCAGCGAAAGCAGGAAAACATTTTTAATGTTGCACCTGCATAGTGAGTCAGAGGGGGAAATGAATTAGCGTAGCACCCCAGGACGGTCACAGTGTGATGAATGACAGCACACGCTGCTATATATACTAACAAAAAGCACTAAGCGAGGGCATGAACATGGAAATTAATAGAAACTCTTCTTTGATTTGTGTGTTTCCTCACTGACTGTTATACTATTGCATTACATGCTGGTTTAAGTTTTGGCATGAAAGTTTTATGTTTTTTAATTTTCTTGGCAGCGCTTAAGGAAACTGCACTGACAGAAAAAGCACCAACGCACACATCCATCTTCTCCTCATCCAAGGATCAGAAATGTCCTCAAATTTCAAACTGCTGGATTAAGAATGTCTAAAAGACAAACACTGCCAACAAATGTGTTGCCAGTGTTTGTCAACACATCACTAATGTGGACTGAGAGATATATGATACGTTTTGTCAATTTCAAAGTAAATGGCTTTCAAAACATTATTAATGGATAATTTGACTTATTTTGAGAAAATAAGTTATAATTATGGAGTTTTACATTAATCTGTGATCAATATTGTATGAGAACTGATAAATACTTTTAGGAATAATAACTGCTATGGATTCAAGTCATTTCTGGGGTTTAAAACAACTCCTTACAGAGTTGCCAATGTACTACAATTCAGATCAAGGAACTTGTCTTGGCACCTATGTATTTATCCAGCAACACAAAAAACATAATTTATCGCTGCTTCACAGGAAAGCTTTTACACAACACAGTAACAGTATTACAGAGCGATAAGCTAAATATCTGATTCACAGAAGGTGGTCGCTCACCAACGCCCACAGAGTCGCAACGCACCATTTCCCAGGCCTCCTTTCCCATGTTGCTCCAGACGTTGCCAGCTACATATCTGATGCAACAGCTAGCAGAGGGTATCAGAGCGGCAGCTACGTATCAGATGAAACAGCTAACGGAGGATGACAGAGCAGCAGGTCAATGTTGAGAGGGGAAATGAAAGGGGGAAACCTTCATTACTTAAAACATGAACCTTATGGGTGTTCCTTTAGACCACCACCACCTTATCCAAGACCACACTTTTCTGTTCCTGCAATACAAGTAACAGCCCTTGGTCAATGTGCCTTGGAAGCAATCATGGTAACTGTATTCGTGTTGCGCATAATTTAAAAGTGTTTTTATGCTTAATTTTTACCCGTTTTCTCACGGCCCGGTCTGCGTTGTAAAAGCGCTTCAACTCCAGGTGGTCTGTGGACTAGGAACCAAAGCGTGAGGTAACTTAAGGGCTGGAATTACAATCAAGATTGTAATTAAGATGCAACATAATAATAAATGAAGTAACTAAGTAAAGACATTGTCTTTCATTGCATTACTGACCAAAAAGGGCAGAATAAAAAACAATTTCTTCAGACAAAACAAACTGCAGGAAAGTCCTGAGAATCTTATTCTCAGCAAAAGCTCTGAAATGCTGCACCCCAACTTATGTTTCATTCCGATGCTCAAAGGTCCCTATTCAAAGATATCGCCGGAGGGGACCTGGAACCCTCACAGGGTCTACCACTCAAAGTCATGGGCTGTTTTTCATTTTGTAAACATCTAATGTGTGTTAGAGCGGACCGAAAAACGTCTGATGGGCAAGTCTTTTAGAGTGGTTTTCTATGTCTCCGCACATGATTCTGCAGCCAAATTGGCACACCACAGGGATGGGATGTGATAAGATTTGACATCATCTTGAACACTTTACTATACACTATACTATGGTGGGTAATGTTACCCAACATATCTCCCAGTTCCAACTCCAAAAATGCCAACTTCACATATATATTTATATATATACAGTATATAGTTGGCATTTATATGCATACAATGTACAGCTGAATTGAATAACTAAAGCAAGTGCTCTTACACAATCTTGCATATCAACAAGCGGGAAGAAATGCACAGTTTAACAGTGCAGCCTCATGAATGCTATTAGATAGTCAAAGAGTTAGCGTTTACGATAGTCCACTCTACGTACCGCGTGGGTTATTGAAACCACGTGGGGAGAATCAGAGCCAGCTCATTTTGGATTATATTAGATGTTTTTTGTCCCCGTGCCAGCCATTTGTTAGCATTGTTTCCAGCAAGAAAGTACAGCAGCAAAGGAACGGGGGGGGGGCGGGGGGGGGCATGGGGCTCAGGAGGTAGAGTGGGTTGGCTGGTAACCAGAAGGTTGCCAGTTCGATCCCCGGCTCCTCGTAGCTGAGTGTGGAGGTGTCCCTGAGCGAGACGCCTCACCCTGACTGCTCCTGACGAGCTGGCTGTCGCCTTGCGTGGTCGACTCCACCGTCGGTGTGTGAAAGAGTACATAAATGGGTGAATGTTGGACAATGTTTTTTTCATAAAGCGCTTTGCGTGGCCACTGGTTAGAAAAGCACTGTATAAATAGAGTCCATTTACCATTTATCGTCTGAATGAGGAAGACTAGAGATGTGAGTTGAACAGTGTTGTGCAAGTTCATACTTCACATGAACTAGTTCAAAGTTCAGTTCATACAAAATAAAATGAATAAATTCACGTTCATAGTTCACCAATTCAGTTTTGAACTAGTTCATGTTCAGTTCATTAACAGTTTTTTTAGAAACCGAAGAAAAACTGTGGGAGTGAGTATTCTGTGCTTATCTTTTAAAATGAATCCTCTCCATTACCAGCTGCCCTTCACTACAATCTCAAATTGTTGTGGATATTATTTGTACACCCGTTTCATTCATCACAACTAAGGCAGTAACTCTATTTAATAAACATGTCATCTGGACCGAAGCATCAATTCAGAATGTCACAAAATATGAACTAGTTCAAGTTCAAGTTCTTTAGTTAAAAATATGTTACGTTCAGTTCAAAGTTAATAGAAAAATGAACTAGTTCTTTTGAACTAGTTCATGCACAACACTGGAGTTGAATAAGAGATAGTGCCTCCTTCTCTTCACGGGCTATAGTTTGAGTGGATGTAGCTCTTTAAAACCACCTCAAGATGTTCTAATTGTTTTGGTGCAAACCGTGCCAGATCTTAAATATAATAAAATACAGAGATTGAACTTGTTGAGCATGCTTTGAATAACAAAATAATGTATTTTGAATAAACACAGCTGCATCTGTATGCAAAATCCACATAGCAAGTTACTTGTACAACTGCTCGGTTGAAATCATCAGTGCCTGGAAAACAATTATTGAGTCTGTTGTAAAAGCAAGGAATCCATCTCTGACAGGTATGATGTTCGAAACAAACAGAGAGCAATAATATGGATGTGGCTGATTTACATTTTGTGGTTGAACACTGCATTTGAATGACACCGCATGATGCCAAGTTGTTCTTGATGGTCAATTAGAATATGGTGAGTTTGTAGTGTTTAAAATGTTTAAACTAGAATTAATGCACACACAGTTAGCCTATACACAAAACTAGCAGAGTATAGGCCTAGTATTAAGCTGGCTATATATTTATACATTTAAACCCAACATTTGCTTAGCAATCACTTCCCATTTTAGACTTCTTTCTTAATACCAGACTTAAGCCTTCCATGCAGCCCTATTTATTTTCATGCATATTATGTTCTAAGTAGGCCTGCCCTCAACCGTAACACTCGCCTTAGGTCATGTCTGCTCCAGGCTCTCAACACCTCGTACGCACCTTTGGAGCGTGGCGTTAAACCTGATGTATGTCGGAGCAGGTGCCCACTTTTAAGTAATGTTGTTGCTTTTGTCCCCCTGAAAGTCGCCTCCCGCTGTCTTCCTGTCTCATGACCCATGCCAGGTTGCTTGGATTTCACCGGTCTTATTTTAGAACATCAATATTTTCTTGTCTGTACGCACCATGCCCCTATAGGTGAGACATCAAAGGGTGTGTGTGTGTGTGTGCCTGTGTGTTCATAACCCCTGCCCTCTGCAGTGGGGCGTACATGCCGTTTAAACGGGGTCCATTGGGCCAACTGTTCCTGCTCACTAGGCTGCTCTAGAAGCACCAGCGACGGACCACAGTGCTAGACAAGATGCTGTACTTCCTCTGACACGCGGGTCATGTGGACATGCTTGAATGTTGTACATCTCCCCCTCCCACTACCTGTTGTCTTGAAGAGGCTCCATGTAGGAACCTTTGGAAAGGGTTATTTTTGGGATGTCCCTTGGGCCAATATATGTCTGTACTAGCACCCCTCACCCCCACCCCCCTCAGCCTGCAAACATGGTCACATCTGCAGATATACATCCAAACACACACACACACACACACACACACCGCTCACACACACACACACACACACACACACACACACACACACACACAAACGACATACACCGCACACACACACACACACACACACACACACACACACACAGAGACCGCTGTCTTCCATAAAGGATCTTGTCCCGGAGGAATGCTTTGGTTGGGAGGAAGCTGAATCAACATGGCGCCCCATCTTGCCGGACCCTTTGACTCCTGTCATTATGGGCCCCTGGGGGCCCCACACATGACAGAGAGTGAGGGAGGCAGGTGGATAAACTTTGAGAGATTATATGACTTCCAGCTCCCCCAGGAGGAAGTGACACGGTGTCCCGTGGAGGCGGGAACACGTTTGTGTTTCTACGCGGTCAGACGCGTCCCTCTCTGGTCGGCCGTCTTCACCCTCCGCTGCCTTTGATGAAGGGGAAGCGTTTAAAAAGTGAAACGGACACACGCCCTCAGAAGGGGTTGGTTTTTTACCATGAATTTCTGGCTATAAAATCGTTAGTTCTTCCTTGTCTTATAAATGACATGAATCTTCAAGAGAATATCGCAGCTTTGGTGTACGAAAGCATTTGGAAGACTCTTGCAGATGATCGAATAATCAAGATGATTCTGTGCGACAACCCAATAAAAACAAAGCTATGAGACACATGACCTGAAAAAATATCTTTAAAAACAAGATTTATGTAAGGTTTACATATTACTAACAACTACAACTACCAAACTTAAACTTTAACAAATGTAAAAACTAATGTAATGTAATAATGTAATGTAAAAACATTCTGCTGCTACACTCATATTTCCTCTGCAAGGCTTAAAATAGAGTTTGGATGGATGATTGATTGCTCCTATATACTTAGCCCTTTAAGCGTTCCAACATCTAACCCGTACACAATATTATTCTTATAAGTTATACGTCCCAGCTGATGCTGTGTGTGCGGCTCAACGCGGTGACGAACAACCGGCCGTCAGCCGCCAGAGAGCCCATTTGATTTGTCTGTCATCGTTGCCACACATCAAGCCAGCCCACGGGGCTGCCCACGTGTGGCGCCTGGCCCGGGAGCTTCTGTTAATGCTACTGCTTCCACTTGGGAACTTAGACAATATCGATAATGGCTATAGTGAAGAATCAAATATTGATTATGAAACGGGTGGCTTAAATCAAGCGATCTGATTGGTTCCCAACTGTTGTATATTGAGCGTATACACACAGCAATGGCGCCCGTTCGGTTTACAGAGTTCAGTATCACTCCGCGCCTAACTTGAACTGTTGTTTATTTATATATAAAAGCAATAGCATAGTTCACTGAAGCCTAAAAAACATGTTGATTGCTGGAGAGGGTGGAAATGTTGTAAAGCAATAGGCACACGGTGAGTGAACTCCATAGTAGGCTAAATTGCCGGCGAACCGAGCTACCGTCTCTAGCCTTCTCTCTGAAGGACGCTACAGTGTGTTGCATAGCAACCGCCGCGCACTTTGCAGGCAGCCAGGAGGGACTACTTTTTTATATTTGTTAAAAAGATGCTTTTCAGATTTTCTCACTTTTTCAAAATTGAGGGTGTCTATGACTTTCATTTCTCCATACTTACGTAACCGTTTTATAAAAGCAATATATCACTTCAGTCAGTGGTATACGGTCATTATACCACAGTGAATGGGGTCGCCGCCCCGACGCGCAACACCCCTTAACTGTGGTATAATGAGAACATACCACAGCCTGTCGTGATCTATTGCTTAAATGCCTTAGCTTTCTGCTAAATCTTAAATACATTGCACTTTCTACAATGCATTTCTTTTTTACTTTGTCTTTATTTTCTTTTACGTATCTATTTTCTTTTCTTACTTATTTTTATTGTATGTTTGCTTTAGCTTTCTGCTAAATCTCAAACACATTGCACTTTCTTTTTAACAATACCTTTGTTTTCTTTTACTTATTGTTAGGCCCCATTCTAGGGGCCTAGGACGCAACACCCCTCTTCCCCAACTCCCAAGTAGCCACTAGCACACGTGTTGTTCCTTTTCCAATGGGTACAGGATTTATTCACACAAACAATTATCAAAGTAACTAAAGTAGGCTTCAGGGTGGACCCAGGCCAAAATAACAAACAAAACATCCCTATCTGAAACAAAAGAGACTCTAACCTAAGAAAACAAATGACAATCAAATCAGCTCCCTTTCTAGGAGGAAACAATACAAACTGAAATGGCAGTCCACCCCTACTACTTAAACAGAAACTTCTAAACTAAAATACAGGACATAAAAACACGTGTGGCTTGTTGGGAGAGGAGGATGGAAGTGCCGGCTTCCACGGTGGCCATCTTGACTCCTTTTATTCTTGCCTTGGCCAATCACCGTCCCCGGCCGAAATGAGTGGACCAATCCCCACCCGGGAATGGCACATTCCTATTTACATAGAAGATTGACAGAAAACACAAAGCCACACACACAAACACAGAATACGAAAACTACGACCACAGTCGTAACATTATCTATTTTATTTTATTATTTCATTTTATTACATTTACATACATTTCAATGTGAAGCATTTTGAGTCGGCCTTGTGTATGAAAAGTACTATATAAATAAAGTTGCCTTGCCTTAAACTCCCAGAATATGAGAATGCCGATATAAGGGCCTACAATCTCTTTGTACACACACTGTATAGTATATGATATAGGTTCAAAGGAGATATATACAACTAATCACCTCAGCATCAATCTGATCCAGACATTGTGAAACAATAGCACAGAACCACAATAACAACAACAACAACAACAACAACAACTAATCCTTTAAAAAGGTGTACACGTTGTCAAGCCACAAAGTTTGGCTTCTAAACTTGAGTCAAGCCACACCATCCAAGGTCTTTGGAAGATGAAGTCTCCTTGTAGGGCTCCCTGGAAGGAGGCGTCCCTCTTCTGTGGTCCTTCTCCAGGTTTCTCCACCTCCCTCGGACTTGGGGGGTTTATTCTTGTCTTTTCTGTTGGGGGGGGGGGGGTTATAATGGGCCCTGGGCAGCGTCTGGTGACTGTGATTAAAGCTGCTGTAGGTAAGATTTGAGAGTTGTGAAGAGAGAGACAGACGAGCACCAAGCTGTTGAAACGTACTCTGTCATCGGGAAGCGTCGCATTTCACGCACCTGACCTGAGCTGATCGGTCAGAGAGCTGATCGGTCAGAGAGCTGATTGGTCAGAGAGCCGAGAGCGCTCTACCCTCAGAGATACTCCCACAGAGGCCCGCGCAGTCCGCTCGCAACAGATATTCTCACAACGCGCTTTACTCACCAATAGCTGAGAGAAAGCCATGTCATTTCTCCTAAATGACTCCAATGACAGCCTTGAAATCATTCCTACAGCGTCTAAGGTCTACATGATTACAGTCGACTTGACGTGGAGTCGTCTGAAAACCCAAAACAGCAGCAATCGTGGAATATTGAAGAAGGAGAGCGGCGGCGTGACGCAGGCGCACCAGACGGCTGGCCGGACCGCCGCGGGTCGGCGACCGCGGGCCGCGTCCTGGGAGCGTCCTGGGAGCGTCCTGGGAGCGTCCTGGGAGCGTCCTGGGAGCAGGCAGCTGTCCCACCGCTGGAAAACAAGCAAGCCCCCCCCACCCCCACCCCCCCCCCCCCCCCCCCCCCCCCGGCCCACCAACCCCCCCAGTTCATGTGACACTGCCGGTGGAGAATAAGGCAGCCTCGCCGATGCAAACCGAGCCAAAATGAAGACCCTGTAAATGTAAACAATCCCCCCTCTTCCCCCCCCCCCCCTCTTCCTCCCCCCCCCCCCATCACCCGCTGTAACATCTGCAACCTCAGAAAACGGGAGGCGCGAGGGGGGGGGGCAAAGGGGAAGCTAATGGCGAGCGTGAGGCGGCGGCGGCGGCGGCGGCGGCGGACATGTGATGTGAGAGTAAATAGAGCTAACTGGGTCAGGGGGTAAAGGCAGCGCTCAGGGTCCCCGAGGCAGACGGGCGCCCAGGCCTCCTCCTCCTCCTCCTCCTCCTCCTCCTCCTCCTCCTCCTCCTCCTCCTCCTCCTCCTCCTCCGCGCTGGTGGTGGAGGGCCCCCTCCAGCCCCTGTTGTAGAGCGGAGGGCCACAGCTGTGTTTTCACTGTGCTGTCCCCCCCCCCGTCCCCCCGTCCCCCCCGCCTCCCTCCCCTCCGCTCCCTGACGGCCACACGTAGTGGCCGGGGGGGGGGGGGGGCGGCGGCTAGAGATGCCACATCGAGGCAGAGAGATGGCTCCTCCACGCTTAGAGAGCTTCCATGGACCTGTGGACGCGGTACACAGGTATTCAAACCTCGGTGACCGAAACAAACAGGATAAAAAAAAGGGGGACTTGTTGAAAGGCTCACGACTCCCTCTCTCCCTCTCAAGTTTAAGACGGAGAATCAGCGGAAACTATAAACTGTACACTTAGAATGGCTCGGCCAATTGGCCAGATAATAGCTCTCAAGTGGACAGTGTTCAAGAGCGCCGTGAAGTGCGCACATTATACTGTGCGTCGAGAGGGGAGCCCTTGACTCACTGTAAAAAAGTAAGATGTGTTAAAAAATCTTTTACAGGCTTTATCATGGTGAGCGATTGAGCAGCGGCCAAACGCCGTCCTCTTTTGTTTAACTTACTGCAGAGAATCCTATATTTCTTTGTGATGGATCAATTGAATGCACGCAGTTATCATAGCGCGTAGAACAAATGCCTGGTACTGCTTTGTAGTTCCCGTAGCAGGGCCAAGTACATGAAAACAACTCAGTGAAAACATTTAGCATGTGCCCCGTGAAATAGCAGCCTTGTGTCAAACAGTGGAGGGCAGCCTTTCCCACTGGTTTGAAGGGTATTTGACACACACTTGCTTAGAGAGACGGCTTGTCTGTGATTGAGCATAAGAGTGGGAGTGTGTGTGTGTGTGTGTGTGTGTGTGTGTGTGTGTGTGTGTGTGTGTGTGTGTGTGTATGTGTGTGGGAGTATGAACGTGTTTGTTCACTGTGTGTGTGTGTGTGTGTGTGTGTGTGTGTGTGTGTGTGTGTGTGTGTGTGTGTGTGCGTATGAATGCGTATGTGTGTGTGTATATCATTATGTATGTGACTATCCCTGTCATGAGTTTGACAGGACCTGGACATTTCCCCTCCGTGTTCACAACAACTCCCTCCTTAATATGGGCCAGACCAGCGGGGCTTCTCTGTCAGTAAACTCTTCCAGTCACCAACCCAAGGACGAGCACTAAAACGTATATATGGTCCTTAAAAGATCACAGCAGGATTTTAAGTTCTCATCATCTTTTCGCATTAGCCCCTTCAACCCAAAACTGTGGGAAACTAGGGTCCAGCTAAACAGACACTTGAAAGTGTAAACACAGCTAAAAGCAGTCGGGTTTCCCAAAATAAAGACTATATTTTCCCCCAGCTTTTCATTTGGAGGAGGTTTCAGTTCAGTTGCCGTGCAAAGAAAAGTAGCAACAGAATCTTTCAATCAATGACCGACTAAGGGAAACAGAAACAGCATTTTCCCACTAACTTTGTGTTGACATTAACGGTTTCAAATGATAAACTATATTAGTGATCATTAGTGACACAACACTATCATGAAATAAAACTAATCATAACACCTAACACCTACCTACCTATTACCTATTACCGTAGCTGGTTAAGCTATTCAAACCAGTGGAATGCATAGCACCTCTGTAGTGTCTGTGTGTGTGCGTGTGTGCGTGCGTGCGTGCATGCATGCATGCGTGCATGTGTGCGTGCGTGCGTGACTGTGTGTAGTGGAGGTGGAGGCTGGCCTCCTCGGCGGCCGTGCAGTGACTCCAGGGGGAGGTCTGACAGTCCAGATCCTCTGCAGAGCCAGAGCCACGGAGGTGCTTTCCCTCCAGATGATGTGAGCTCATGAACGGTGGCACTCCAGAAGAAGTGCCAACATCAACAGGAGATGCACAACATTAAGGCCAACCCAACGTGTCTCAAAAGAGTTCAAATAATTAGAACCCTCTGCACCAGCCACGTATTTACTTTGTTGATGACTGCCATTATTTTCTTTTGTAAGTATTTCAAACTTGACCTTTGAAAGATTTATTTAGCATTTTGTTATCATGACATAATGGGTTTTTAAAGACATTCAGAGTTATGTGGTTTGTTTATTATGGCTCAGATAACCCGATATTGTTGTTTTACTTGAGTTTAACCATTGTCTGCCGATTTTAACTTTCCACCTTTCAAAAAAAATAAATATTTAATGCCTTGTCCTAAAGTTACGGACCAGTGGAGATCGATGCAGAGAGCAGAAAAGATGGGCACCGCACATCAGCCGCAATGAAACGCCACAGCAGTTAATTCACTTCCATCCCTGCAAGTTTGTGGTCCAAGGATGTGTCAATGTTGCTCTACACTGAAACCAGGCCGATTGGCATTCAATACATAACGGGGCACTAAAAGTGGTTTGGGTGTGGCTATTGCACAGGGTGGTGTGAAACAGCAAAAATGCTGGTTTTCTGCCAAAGAAATGAGTCAGAATGAATGGCCCAGATGATGTTGTTGCAGACCAACACGCTGTGTACTGGGGATGAGGGTTTTCTAGCCGTGTGCATTTACTTCTTTCAGCCAAAACTCCTGCGGTTTTTGTTTGCGAGTGAGCACCGATCCCACTGCCATGCAGACCCAACACAGAGCAACCGCATTCCGTCGGCCCACATCCATACGAACGCTTTGCATTCGTAACCATTCGTTACAATTATAACGCAGCAATTACCTTTCCAAAACACAAGCTTCATTAATCTTCAGCGCGGAATGTTTTGATAAGCGTGTGGTTTAGTGAGTGAGCACAAGAAGCCCGGCGCTGCTCTGCCTCTCGCTCCCCAGCGCAGAGAAAACGCAAAATGACAACTTTTGGCCCCTTTGTTGGAGTATTTCATAGGAGTAAAAGTGGCCCCGATCCGTGGGAGATAGCGTCTGCTCTCTGGACACAGCCGGTGGGCAGCTGCTTGCAATTGAGACCAAAGGGGCTGCGGGCCGGGAGCAGGGGAATGTCCCCAGTGCCTCCAGAAAGAAAGAGAAAAAAAAAAGAATTTGGCTCTCTGATTAACTTCACCTTCACCATTTAGGAGTTTCTTTTTTTCCTTTTTTCGTAGGGTGGGGAGAGGATGGGGGCGGGGGTGGGGGGGTGGGGAGGGGGGGGGATGGTGGGGGGGGGGGGGGCGGGGGTCATGAGAAACGACGGCAATCTGGCATGGCACGAACCCCCCTCCCTGTAAAGAAAAGAAAATACGCGTAGCCTTAATTGTAACGATGTGACGTTACGACTTCATGAATGAAGCCAACAGGGTTTTCACACCAGGAGAATATACTGAAAGAGAGTGTACATGTCATCAGGACGGCGGGCGAGGGACGGCTGTCGTCTGCTGAGCGGGTCCTCCATTGGTCTTCATCACCGCTGGGACCGTCCTCATGACCTCATGACCGTCCTCATGACCGTCCTCATGACCGTCCTCATGACCTCATGACCGTCCTCATGACCGTCCTCATGACCTCATGACCGTCCTCATGACCTCATGACCGTCCTCATGACCTCATGACCGTCCTCATGACCGTCCTCATGACCTCATGACCGTCCTCATGACCGTCCTCATGACCTCATGACCGTCCTCATGACCGTCCTCATGACCTCATGACCGTCCTCATGACCGTCCTCATGACCGTCCTCATGACCTCATGACCGTCCTCATGACCGTCCTCATGACCTCATGACCGTCTCATGACCTCATGACCGTCCTCATGACCGTCCTCATGACCTCATGACCGTCCTCATGACCTCATGACCGTCCTCATGACCTCATGACCGTCCTCATGAACCGTCTCATGACCTCATGACCGTCCTCATGACCGTCCTCATGACCCTCATGACCTCATGACCGTCCCTCATGACCGTCCTCATGACCGTCCTCATGACCCCCTCATGACCTCAGACCGTCCACCGTCCTCATGACCGTCCTCATGACCTCATGACCGTCCTCATGACCGTCCTCATGACCGTCCTCATGACGTCTCATGACCGTCCTCATGACTCATGACCGTCCTCATGACCGTCCTCATGACCGTCCTCATGACCGTCCTCATGACCTCATGACCTCATGACCGTCCTCATGACCGTCCTCATGACCGTCCTCCTCCTGGTTGGTCTTCATCACTGGCCCCTCCCTCCTCCTCCTCCTCCTCCTCCTCCTCCTCCTCCTCCTCCTGGTTGGTCTTCATCACTGGCCCCCTCCTCCTCCCCCTCCTCCTCCTCCTCCTCCTCCTCCTCCTCCTCCTCCTGGTTGGTCTTCATCACTGGCCCTCCTCCTCCCCCTCCTCCTCCTCCTCCTCCTCCTCCCCCTCCTCCTCCTCCTCCTCCTCCTCCTCCTGGTTGGTCTTCATCACTGGCCCCTCCTCCTCCTCCTCCTCCTCCTCCTCCTGGTTGGTCTTCATCACTGGCCCTCCTCCTCCCCCTCCTCCTCCTCCTCCTCCTCCTCCTCCTCCTCCTCCTCCTCCTCCTCCTCTGGTTGGTCTTCATCACTGGCCCCTCCTCCTCCTCCTCCTCCCCCTCCTCCTCCTCCTCCTCCTGGTTGGTCTTCATCACTGGCCCCTCCTCCTCCTCCTCCTCCTCCTCCTCCTCCTGGTTGGTCTTCATCACTGGCCCCCTCCTCCTCCTCCTCCTCCTCCTCCTCCTGGTTGGTCTTCATCACTGGCCCCTCCTCCTCCTCCTCCTCCTCCTCCTGGTTGGTCTTCATCACTGGCCCTCCTCCTCCTCCTCCTCCTCCTCCTGGTTGGTCTTCATCACTGGCCCCTCCTCCTCCCCCTCCTCCCCCTCCTCCTCCTCCTCCTCCTCCTGGTTGGTCTTCATCACTGGCCCCTCCTCCTCCTCCTCCTCCTGGTTGGTCTTCATCACTGGCCCCTCCTCCTCCTCCCTCCTCCTCCTCCTCCTCCTCCTCCTCCTCCTCCTGGTGGTCTTCATCCCTGGCCCTCCTCCTCCTCCTCCTCCTCCTGGTGGTCTTCATCACTGGGCCCCTCCTCCTCCTCCTCCTCCTCCTCCTCCTCCTCCTCCTGGTTGTCTTCATCCCTGGCCCCTCCTCCTCCTCCTCCTGGTTGGTCTTCATCCCTGGCCCCTCCTCCTCCTCCTCCTCCTCCTCCTGGTTGGTCTTCATCACTGGCCCCTCCTCCTCCTCCTCCTCCTCCTCCTCCTCCTCCTCCTGATTGGTCTTCATCACTGGCCCCTCCCCCTCCTCCTGCTGCGTGGACACTGGGGGCCGTTGTCCGTCCGGTCCTGGTGTGTTGACAGTGAGCCTGTAATGGTTCCGTTGGAGGATATCCTCCGTCCACAGGCGCTCCACCTCCTCACCGCCCTTGACCGGCTCCGGGGGGGGGGAGGGCTGGGGGGGGGGGGGGGGGGTGCCGTAGTTGCCATGGGAATAGCGGTTTCAGAGGGGAAACAGATTAGCCCAGGTGATTTGTCCATCAGTCCGACGTTTAACCTCACAGAGCCAGCGTTGCCGATGGTAACGGCGAGATTGGGCCTGATGAGTAATTATGTGGTGAGGTAACGGCCGGGTCCCTTCTCACGTTTGCGTATGACTTGGCAGCGGGCCAGCGAGTGAAAAAGGAAAGAAAAGGTAATAATAATACAATAATAAATAACAACTGGGAGGGAAGTAGAGGGGGGGATCCAAAAAATACTTTAATCTGCCGAAAAGGATCAGCCCCAAAATGTTTCCTGCATTTGGTAAAGCTCTACTGTGGAAACAATAGCAGTGGTTTGAAAATATGTGTGTGTGTGTGTGCGTGTGCATGTGCGTGCGTGCGTGTGTGTGTGTGTGTGCATGCGTGCGTGCGTGCGTGCATGTGTGCGTGTGTGTGTGTGCGTATGTGTGCGTGTGTGTGCGTATGTGTGCGTATGTGTGTGTGTGTGCTGTATTGTGTTTCGATCGCTGTCCTGCAGTGTCGGACAAGTCAGCTGGCAGCGCAACGGGTCTTTGATGTGCACCGCGGCCGTGGTGTTGCCGTGGCGACTCAAACCGCCCCGGGAGGGGCTCCGGTTCTGGCAGGTTCTGAAGTGACCACCCGGTCACAAGTGGCTCGCTGACGGGTTAGAGAAGAGAAACCCCTCTGCTTTAAAGCATCCAGAGAAACGCACGCACACACGCACGCACGCATGCACACATGCACGCACGCACGCACGCACGCACGCACGCACGCACACACACACACACACACACACAGGCGGCTACTTGATGAGGCAATTACCAATAATGTGTTTGACGTTTGAGTATTTGTTTTGAAATCAATATTGCCTCACTCTTGCAGTCACCGGCCAGCACTCGACTTTTATTTATTATCGTTACGGCTTACTTAACGCTCTCGGCGCGTCGGCAGTGACAGAACCCAGCCTCCCGGCCCGCGCTGGGAGCCGCGCTGAGTACAGCTCCTTACGGTCTAATACACTCTGTTAAGGGCTGCTCAAGGGCATCCCATCCTTCTAGTCCGTGTGTTACTGAAGATTGGGAGACAAGGTATTCTGTCTTCATTAATGAGAACGAGAACAGTGGACACTGACTCAACTTTGCATGTTTTATCTCGATCTGTGCGATGTGTGTGAAAGATACAAGGACAAATCAAACTTGATCACAGCCCGACGAGTGACAGGGCAGAGGCAGCGCCACGGAGGGGGAGCCGCTGCTCTCCTGCACATGCTCCTCACATGGAGTTGATTCAGGTCGCATGACCAAACACTTAGAGGCTGATCACACTTCAGGGCCCATTACACTGCACGCTGATTGTCAAACCTCAGGGTCAAAGGAGTTGACATGCTGGTCTGCTGTTAAGTAGCTGTATGCTAAGCTGGGAGAGCATGAATACCATCTTTTATCATATTGACTTATAGCGCTTTTGTGGCTGGAACTACTGTTTCTTCTGTAGAAATGCACCACATCCACAGTTGCATCGCATTACATGACTAAAGCATGACATTTTGACCAATTAATGGCGAGAAACGATTTGATGAAAGTTTTTCAAACGTGAATGTATTTAAACGCCCAGTTTGCTGCGGGCTTTATTTTTTTCAATGCCACATAATTCTACTCCTGGCTTTAGCCGTACAATGAACAGATCCATGTTGTTGTTCTAGTATTTATGTGCTTTGTTTTTCTTACCTACAAAAGTAAGCATGCGTCCACACTACCTTATCATTATAATGAACATTAAAGTTTCTGTTGAAGACGTTTGTTGATAATTTAATGTTATTTTCAACCATATGCTAGAGCTAACATTGGGCTAAATTATTGGTAACTGTGGCAACATAAAATATAAATAAAACAATGAATCATGTTTCAGTATACCATGTAATTGAGATAATAGCACCTGGACTGCTTTCTTGCCTAATTTTCTGTTGGTTTAGAATGTGACATTTATATATTCACGTAAGAGAATATATAAATGTAACATCAAATGGTAATGTTGTGTCATGTCTCACCACCATTTCTACTTTGTAAACCGGCCCTAATGTATGACGCTTTCCAAGCTAATCATAATAAAAGACTGAGCGTGGCTAAGAACCACTGCTGCTTAAAAGCAAAAAAATGATTCTGCATCAGACATAAATGTTTTCTTTTTGTTATTAACAATGAAAATTGCTGCTTGGCTGCCGCTCGGACCACAATCAACTCTCTAATTGTCAGGTATTTTGTCCGTAGTGGAGTTCACAGCACACACATCTAAGCGAGATTGGATTGTGTTCAATAAACATGTCATTACTCAGCAGCATTCGAGTCGCGCGGACAAGGAAACCTTTTCTTAGCGCACAGCGCCCCGTCATTACCCGACATTAGCCCGGCTAAATTACATACTGACTGATGCTCGCAATTTACAAGACTTTACTGCGACCCCCAGAAAACATTTGCTTCTGCTCTCGGAGTGGAGGCCTAATGGAACACAGACAACAACGAACGCAAGTATTTCAAGTTTTCTTTTCCTTTTTTTCTTTCATCCATGTAAGTTCCCACATGTATGACATTAGTGTAAAAAAAAAAAGTATTCCTAAACATCACCCTTCACTGCCATCCATCGTTGACATCTGGTCAAGAGACAATTTCCAACAGTGTAAAATATTGAGAAATGTCTTTATGCAGAAAGCCCTGGTCCATGTGCGAACGCAGCCAAACTGTTATTGGTCACGTAGGGGTCCCAGGCATCATCATCAATCCCCCCCACAGACAGACACACAGACACACACACACACACACACACACACACACACACACGCACACACACACACACACACACACACACACACACACACACACACACACACAAGGCTCCAGTACATTCAACCTGGGGTTGAGTCAACTCTTTATCACTCCTAAACTGATCAAAGATTTGAAATGTATTTTCATTTTGCATGAATATACATTATACCTAACAAAGCAATTCATACGTGTTGGATGGTATTCATGCACTGACACATGCAATGATCAAGAAATTACATTCTACAATACTGTATTCTCGCTTTTTGAAATGATAATGTTGAACACTAAATATAATCTGGTCTGTTTGGAGGGGGTCAAAAATGCTCTTCAGAATATTTAGAACATTTACATTTAACCTCACAAATCTTTAACATCTCAACATAAAAGAGCAGAGAGTATGCAAATTAGTCTCCACTCTGAGATTTCTACATATTGATTAAGAGGGCCCATTCATTTAAGAAGCAACTTTTGACCGAATGCACATGGTTTGATGTGAATCAATCCTATTCAGCTATTTATTCGGTCAGAGAGAACCATTCAACCACCTATTTGCATTCCATAAAATAAGCACCTTCACCGACACTCTCTAAAGTGTACAATGGTTGATGTCTTCTAATAATCAAATGGGCGCAAACTCACAATTAGTTAAATATGCACTCTTTGGTTTTGATGGTTAGTATTCAAACATGTTTAAACCCGTCTTGGAATGCACATGGTATATCTTTAATGCTGAGAGTTGAAGTGGGAGGTGTTTCCTTTCATATTATTTCAGGTCTGTGACAATACGGTGATGTTGTTTTTTGGGGGTTATCAGAGAATGATGTGGATTCAACTTAAGTCAAGTATTGAGGTCATCAATCTCGAGGGAGGACCTTTGACTGCTGTTGACTTGTCTGACAAGATGCGTGCTTGACTAAAAGACCAAGATCAAGAGTGCTATTTCGCAACGAGTCACATCAAGAGAGTGCTTGACCTCTCAAAATACATCGAGTCCTAGCCGGCTATTGACTTAACCACCTGCCTACCTGACTTACTTTAAAGCAGCGCTCCAAACATCAAACTAGTAGGTCGGGTACTTCTGCTGTGTATACATTGTTCACAAAACTATTTTTCTTTGTTTCACCCACATCTGTGGAAATGTTTTCCAGTAACCTTTACTACTCTGGGTGAATCCTGTGGACAGATTGAAATCCCAGTTGTGCAAACGCTAGCGCCCAGTGACCGACAGGTCGAGCCAGGTAAGTAGCTATTGCTCCTCAGCGGTGGTGGCAGTCCACCACACAGAGATAAGGATAAGCGTTTTCAAATGTTTATTTTTCGTGAAGAGGCGCTAAACCCCCTCTCATAATCCAGGCCAGCTGCATTGTGGTTTTAATCTGTGTTTACTCATGAAATAAGCGGGCCTCAATTACCACCAAGAGACGTTTACCTATTAGGAGCCCTGGAGGACAAACAGCGATTGAGATGTTAACGATCCCAAGTTTGGTTACAGATAATCCTTGTTGTGGTTGGACAGCACACTCCTTAAAATATCATTCCTGAGCATTAAACAACAGCAGCTGTAATAACATTTTATAATAGAGTAATGGCATGTTTGATATTTCACCGTTATTGTTCCGAAATACAAAACAAATTCTCCAAAGGCTGGCAACACCAATAGTGGAATCATAAGACATAGGCATAATGTATAGCAACATTTGTGCAAACTACAAATACACACTAGCCCAATAAGCGGTCATTGCAACATGCAACAACAACAACAACAACAACAACAACAACAACATGCAAAACACAGTGACCAACTCCAGCTAAGACACTAGCCTTATAAAGTTACTTTACATGTCATACATAAGGGACCATATTGTGTAATTCGAGCAATCCTTCCAGAATAATAATTAGCAGCAATAATAAAAGTTGATGTAAGAATTTTCTAATACATTCATTTCATTAGTAACATGCTCTGAATACCATTTGATGTTGTCTTTAGATAAAGTCACCAGTTTCTCACCAGGATGTTTTAAACGTTTTTCCCTGTCTGCAGGAATGTAGACCTGGAACCAAGACCAAGAATATACACTGACAACAGACCTATTCATGACTTGATGCTCAGGTGATTTGCATCAGATTGATTGGCTTAATAACACACACTCAACTACTGAAGCCCTGTAAATAGCTTTCTACCAGTCGGGAAAAGCATTCGATCTGGCCTGGAGGACCGTTCTACAGACAACACCCCTAACCTCCCGCTGTGTGTGCGTAGGACAGCCTGCAGGGCGCAGAGCCCCACACTGCTTCTCCGCTGTAGCCGGGGGTTCAACACAGCCCCCTAAAGCTGCTGTGGACTTACTCAGAGTTATAAATAGAGAGCAGAACACAGCACAAGGGAGCTAGATTTTGAAACTAAACAATCAAAATCAAGTCGTCCCCCCCGGGGAAGAGATGCCCTGATGGGTCAGAACCGAGCGGCGGGAACGCTCCAACATCTGAGCTGGCTCATGCAGAGGCCCGTATTCTCACAGAGCATTTGGCTCACTCATAGCTGACGGATAGGCTCACTAGTCATTTCTAACTAATTACACTCAAATAACAGCAGGTTAATCTTACATACAGCGCTTTAAAAATAGCCTTTGGAGGAATGTACAGATCCTTTGGAGGAATGGAATTATGAACGTAGTCTTGAATCTGGTCGATCTCGTCTGATTGCGGTCTCAGACTTATGTGCACTTGGTGGTCTTTGTCAAATTTCCTGATGGGTTGACCAATGAAGCGTATATTGATTTTCAGATCATGATTTTCAGATCATGTAGCGAGTTATTGGGGACATTCTGCACTATAGGGCCTGATCCTATAAGTCCGTCTGGCCGATTCCAGAGGTGTTTTTCCCCCCACTAAAGGAGATGGAGGGGTGCCAGAACAGCTCATGTTCACAGTTAACTGATCACTCTGAATGGTTCAAGCAAAGATAGAGGCTGTGACAGACTGAATGAAAATACCTGAGTGCATCTTGAATAATCATTGACCGATGACAAAGAGGGACCTAAACTTCAATGCACAACTGACTTTGTTCGAAGACGAAGGGGGCCGGGGGGGGGGGGAGTGAGACGTACCGATTCAAAAGATCAACGGTGACAACTATTGCTACCTTTTCACAGATCTCATTACTGATTAACAGGTGAGAAATGACTCAGCCACCCCTGAGTCCCCAAAGTAAACTCACCAAACGCCGTTGTTGACATATTGAATTACCTTTTGTTTATTTCATTTGATTGAATAAAGGATTTCTCTATTGAAAGTAGCCGGCTTGATCCCACTTAAAGCTATTATGATTTGACAAATGAGCAGAAATAACTATTGAGCTTGGACCGCGCCGACGCGTGGCAGTCAGTTTAAAGGCCGTTTGCTTGCGTTGGCCCGATCACACGAACTCGCTGCTGGAAAAATACTGCATTGCTGCAAGTTTTCTTCCATGGAATTTACCAAATGAACCTTGACTGTGTTGGGGTCAAACTTAATGCTTCACGGTGATCTCTCTTGTGATAATCGCGCGTTTGCTCAACACAGAGATAATGTACACTCTTCAAAAGACCTCTTCTGTTGGGACCAGGCTACCAGGTATATATATATAACAAAAATATATACCGCACCGACCACTCCTGATATTGATAGGAAACCTGTAGTCTATAGTTACTTGTGTATATATGCAAATATATAATACGTATCGGGCTGCTTCGTAACCAAACAAAGAATTATCAGATTAATATGAAAACGCGTAGTGTATCACTAAGCTATTGTAGAATCTGGTCCTCATGAACCTCAAATGGCAATCAGTGTCAGTAGCCTTCACTAGGGGTCATACACATAAAAATGTGAACCATTTTTATGGCCCTAACAGAGGTAAAATCCAGAAAAATGAAGCGGAATTCCAGCAGCAGCTTACAGCTGTTGTAGTGAAGGCTGTCATCTGACTAATACCTTACACTTCGATCGTACACAATATGGTTCTGCAGGGAATAAGTCACTTCCCCTTTTGATGGTTGGTTGCAAGCATGTGCAAAGCCTCTTTACCTTTTTCTGGCTTGCGTCATATTAGTAGCTTTTGAGCTAAATGAGTTGGAACCACATCTTCATGTAGACAAATGACATTTGCATAATATTAACTTTGTTTAAGACCGGGTTACTAATGGTGAAATGCCCAAATTAATAGCAGATGCATTCATAATTATAACATTTAAAGAAAGTTTCCCAAGAGATCTAGTGTTGCTTTTTGGCATGAGCCGTACCAAATATTACAATCTATTAAAATAAATCAATAAACTTTGCCTACAAGTAGTCATTGGGTCATTGTTTTCACTCCATTTACTGTCATCACTGAGACTGTTTTAATATTTTCACAAGCCTGATATAATTTTTTACATATAAATGTGTGATTTTATTCTATTATTTTAACTATAAAATAAACAACTCAAACATGAATGCATCCATCTTACCACCCACCTGGCTCTACCACGTTGACCCAGCTACAGTTTAACAAACTCCACAAAGGGCCCTTCTTTGTATTCTCAGCCTTGGGAACAGGTAGGAATCCCTATGTTTCACTTGCGTCGTTGTTTGTGTCGGTGTGGCAGTGGCTGCAGCGTCCAGATGAACCCGATGTGTTGGAAGGACCCCTGCGCTGTCATGCAGACGTCCACATCGACGCACATTCAGAGGACCACAAACACACAACACTGAGCGGCTAACGCACAATTACAAGCTATGCCTCCGTGGGATTAGAAGATTAAATTCAAATCTGACCTGTGACAATTCCCTGTATCTTCCAACCCACATGCCGGTCAGTCTTCACTGTCCTGTACGCACAAGACACAAAAGCACAGAGAAGAAAAGGCTAGGACCTGGCTCCGCTCTCTGTGCAGATGCTTGGGCCCCTGAGCCCCATCATGGCTCCGTCCCTGTGCTTGGCCTTCACTACAGGACGGGTGTATTGCACCAGAGAGTGCCATTAGACAACATTAAATACGTTTAAAGGACAGAAAACCTGCAAAAACAATAGTAGAGATTAGATCACATTCCCCAGACACTGTTTCTGGACAGCACTGGAGATGAAGACCCGTGGCACGCACAGCGCACACACACACACACGCGCGCGCGCACACACACGCACGCACACGCACGCACGCACACACACACACACACACATAAACACGCACACACACGCACACACACACACACACACACAGACACACGCACAAGACAATACACACACACACACACACACACGCGCGCGCGCACACACACACACACACACACACACATGCACACAACCATACACACGCACGCATACACACACGACACACACACATGCACACAAACACACATGACAAACAAGTACACACAGACACACCCAAATGACAAACACACATGCATGCACACAGCCACACAAACACACACACATGCACACTCACACGCACAAACAAGCACAAAAACCCACACAAGCACACACACAAGCCCACAGGCACACAGACACACACACGCACACACACACACACACACAATCAGGCTCCTTCCCATGTCTGTTGCAATTGTTGCCTCGGTGAACAATGACTAACCGCTCAGCAATTAGGCTCTTTTCTTACACGCCAGATGTGCTTATCTCTCCCAAAGTAAAGAAGCCAAGCCTTCGTTGTGAGATAGAGGCCCTAAGTGATGATGAATCGACCTCTGAAATGATCTCCAGGTCCGCCCAGCGCCACCGCAGTGAGCTCTCCGGCCCACTTCATAATCTCCCAAGCATTTTCTGACAGCATCCCGCAGTCCAACAGCAACAATGACCTAAAAGGTGATTGTTTGTCTTGGTGGCGGGTCGCTGTTATGACTTTCCCAGCAAGTCATGGAAATGTCGGTTGAGTGCACAGGAGAATGCAGCATAAATCTCGATCGGAACACCGAGAGAGGATAACGGAGTCCAATTAAGTTAATTTCTAGGAAGTCTGCCGATGCGATGTCTCGTTGTGCGATGAGTCGTTCCGCGCCTTCGCTTCTCGAATCCCAGGGTGGGAATTCCCGTTTGGAATCAGCTTGTGATGTTTAAAGTGTGTTCGTCATTTTTCCCAAACACTACTACTACTAAGCTACCACTATAAATAATCCAAACGCTTGACACCGTATTCATCACGTGAAACAACTGGAATGCGGTGTGAGGAGGAGGAGGAGGTGTGAGCGGTGAGCGCTCAGAGACAGCCGCGGAGACTTGTTGACATGGTAGTCCTGGTGATGTTTTGAAAGATAAAGCACATTTTTTTCACTCTGATTGTTTAAAGCAGCATCCGTATATATATGTGCTCTATATTCACCGTGTTACAAACATCAATAGTTAGCTGAGAAATGTATTTCTTAAAGTGTCTTGAAAAATATTAAGATACACTCTAAATGCATCGATTAAAAGTATATATATATATATAATTTTTTTTAAAGGTTTTATCCTATTTTTTAACGTAGAGTGAGACAGACAGGAAGGTGTGGGAGAGAGAGGGGAAGTCAAAGGACCACGGGCAGGAATCAAACCCGGGCCGCTGCGGTCAGGACTAACGTAACGCTCTAGCCTAAAGGTCGTTTCATCCCCGAGAGAGAGAGAAGGTTTCAGCACTTTGTCGAAGGCGAGCTGGGGTGTCAAAGCTGAGTGGACGACCTGGAGCTGGGAGACGGGCTGGACCCCCCCTGTGTGGAGCTCAGAGAGGGGCTGGACCCCCCCCCCCTGTGTGGAGCTCAGAGAGGGGCTGGACCCCCCCCCCCCCCTGAGTGGAGCTCAGAGAGGGGCTGGACCCCCCCCCCTGTGTGGAGCTCAGAGAGGGGCTGGACCCCCCCCCCCTGTGTGGAGCTCAGAGAGGGGCTGGACCCCCCCCCCTGTGTGGAGCTCTGGACCCCCCCCCCCCTGAGTGGAGGACAGAGTGGGGCTGGACCCCCCCCCCTGAGTGGAGCTCAGAGGGGGGCTGGACCCCCCCCCCTGAGTGGAGGACAGAGAGGGGCTGGACCCCCCCCCCTGTGTGGAGCTCTGGACCCCCCCCCCCCCCTGAGTGGAGCTCAGAGTAGAGCTGGACCCCCCTCCCTGAGTGGAGGACAGAGGGGGTTCTGTGTGGAGCCCAACAGCAGAAGGCCAGAGCAGCACGGTCCGCATGGGGCTGCAGGGCGGAGTCTGGTGGATGTGGTCAGAGTCCCTTCTGGAAGCAGGATGTGTGGGAAGAGGTACCTGGCAGAGCGCACAGCGCAGACAGAGCCAACCCACAGCTTTTTTTTTTGTTGTGTGCAAGTTGAATTTAGTGCTATAGAAATAAAGTTGCCCTGCCTCGCCTTGCCTTTACTTTTTGTAGACATGTAGTCATCTTTAGTCGTTGTGCTATTACTTTTGCATGTGTGTTATTGTTAACATAATGATCATCTTAATGTTAACAAGCACTTCATTATCATCGTTGTTATTCTCTCTGTAGGGATTCATTCTCACAACTGTCTGTGGCTACAGCAAGCAGCGGGGATGATATCTGACAACCTTCTGTCTGGACAGACAGGTCTGGGGACCTCTGGAGATCACAGAACAACGACTGGGATCATTTCAGTGATTCACTCTCTCTCCTCCCGTCTCTCACTCCATACACAAGGATTATTCACGCGTCTGTACGTACATCCGTAAACGTGCATACGGACGGTGCACACACACCCACACACACACACACTTTTAGCAAATAATACACATTTGCCGAGAGGAAAAACATTTCATGACTTTAACCACATCAAAATTAAAATGGCGATAAATCAGTTGGACTGTTAAACTTCACAGTGTATTTTTGCACAAGCTCTTGTTTAGTTGTGAAGCAATGCCATTGTTCATAAACCAATGATCTCACGAGGCCTGGGGGGAGATGAGCCGTGACTACGCAGGTGTGTTTTTCTGTGCAACTTTGGCATAGTTCTGTCTTTGTTTATTCTCCAAAAGAAAGCCAAGAAAGTGCCTTCTTACCCCCCCCCCCCAGCCCGCACACACACCACACAAACATATATGTAAGCAATTTGCTTACACACACACACACACACACACACACACACACACACACACACACACACACACAGACAAGCCGTTTACACATTTCCCCTTTGACACATACAAACACAAACACATGCTCATTCTGCAAAACATGCCTGCACAAACATTGACACCAACACGTGCAAACAACAGGCCTCCTCCTGAGGAACAAGCATCCTGAGTGTAGAGGTCAACCAGAGAGATGGAGGACGCTGCATTCGTTTGTACCCTACATGCTAATCATCAGCTAGCAAGAGTTGCCGGGCATTTGTAAAATAACTGTGAAGGTTATCCCAGAACATAACGCCCAACAAACCATTGTGATGGTCCAAGGGGAGTTTCAGAGGGAGGGAGAGAGAGAGAGAGAGAGAGAGAGAGAGAGAGAGAGAGAGAGAGAGAGAGAGAGAGAGAGAGAGAGAGAGAGCTAACTTCATGCAGACAGAGTTAAGCGTTGAAGGAGCCCAACCCAATCCAACAGCTTGGTTTCCCCACCGCGACGCTGCAATCAAAGCTGAAAGAGTTTAAACTCTGACCTACGGTTGATGTGTCCAATCAGATTACAGCTTTGTTTAACATTCCGAAACCTTGCTGAATCCAAACACAAACATTTCTCCCCACTTTTAATTCCAAACCCTTTCTGCTGGATGCCGGTGGTGGTGTGCTGAGCTCCTCGGGAGGGAAAGGCTTTTGGAACGAGCGGCGCGTTCGTTCCGCGAGGCGAGGTGTCACTTAGCCGCGCGCATTAGGACGTCCTCTGGTACAAATGAGTGCAAACGGAGAAAAAGCTTTCCGCACGCAGAGTGCCCCTGTAATCCCCCTTCGCTAAACGAGTACATCTACATGATCCAATTATTGGACAACTTTGAAAGAAATCTACTCCAACGACTCCCAAATTGGAGCAATTTCTTTGAGAGAGCAGTGAGCAAGGATCCCTCCGGCGCACAGAATGATCCGCACATGCTCTGCACATACCAGAACTCACACACACACACGCACACATGCACACATACACACACGCACACATACACACACACACGCACACACACATGCGCGCGCACGCACGCACACACACACACACACACACACACACACACACACACACGCACACACACACACACACACCACACACACGCACACACACACACACACACACACACACACACACACACACACACACACACACGTTGGATGGTAGACATCTGGAAAGTCTGGCACCTTCTATTGGCTGTGGGGAAGAGCTGGCTGGCTCTATTTAACACTGCCAAAACGAGACAGGTGGTCTGTGTTGAAGATGCCATCTCACACACTAATGCTCAAGTGTTCTTTATCTTCTCTACCAATCCTGTTTCCTTGGGCTATTAAAGCTAGTTGTCTGCCTGCTGTTATGGGCCTTCCAGTCCAGTTCGTTCTTGAATAGCCGAGCTCTGAAACATTGCCTGCATTGAGCACTCTCGTACTGTGCTCATTTATTTTCGTGTAGTTTTCTTTTGTTGCATTTAAATGTTGGATCTTCATCACACTATATTGCTATATACTACATCACGGTTTGGCTTGCAGAGACGTGTGGATTGCTATGACAGAAAGACCCTAATGATTGCATTGTTCTATGTGCTATGTCTGTAACACTTGGACGTGTGTATAGACCAACAGCACAATCACCAGACGGCCGTCACGGGGTGTGGGCTCCACAAGTGTCTCGGCAGTGTGCTGCTGTAGGGTTTAGCGCCTGGTTAGGAAAGGCAGTCCAGACTCCTCGGGAGTCATGGTGGGTCACCATCATGACTCCCTCTCTACAGCTCATACCGACCGGGGACGCCACACCTCTCTGCCCAGAGCAGTCAGGGTGAGGAGGCGTCTCGCTCAGAGACACCTCCACACTCCGCTAGGAGGAGCCGGGGATCGAACCAGCGACCTTCCGGTTACCAGCCAACCCTGAGCTACTGCCTCCCGGTTCGCCGACTCCAGGCCTGGTGCCCTGGCCGTGGTCAGGGGCGGGACAGGAGTGTTAACCTTCATGTTTGTTTGTGGTGTGGGAGGAAACCAGAGCACTCAAAGGAAAACCACACGAACATCAGGAGAACACACAGACTGTACCCACAGTGAGCCCTCCCCAGGGTTCAGCCTGGGGACTTAGTGGAGCAGCGATCACCACTGCACCACCACACCAGAGAGAGAGAGAGAGAGAGGGGGAGAGGGAGAGAGGGAGAGGGAGCGAGAGAGAGGGAGAGAGAGGGAGGGAGGGAGAGAGAGGGAGAGGGAGAGAGGGAGGGAGAGAGAGAGGGAGGGAGGGAGGGAGAGAGGGAGAGAGAGAGAGAGAGAGAGGGAGGGAGGGAGAGGGAGGGAGGGGGAGAGAGAGAGGGAGAGAGAGAGGGAGAGAGAGAGAGAGAGAAAGAGAGAGAAAGAGAGAGAACGAGAGGGGGAGAAAGAGAAACGGAAAGAGAGATGGAGAGGGAGAGAGAAAGAGAGAGAGACACACACACACACACACACACACACAGAGACACACACACACACACACACACACACACACACACACACACAGAGACACACACACACACACACACACACACACACACACACACACACACACACACACACACACACACACACACACACACACACACACACACACACACACACACACACGGGTCCCAGCGCTGCTCGTTGCGGTTCAGAGCTGTGATCGAGAGCAGGGACAGCTTTATCCTGTACTGCTACTTCACAAAGAGCTTCCCCAGTAACTGTACATGCTTAATACACATTATCTCTCCCATTTATCACCAAGGAGCTGCTGAAATGACAAGACCTGGGCCCCATAAGCCGTCCCCGCATGGGGAGAGGGGGGGGAGAGGGGGGGAGATGGAGTAACTTCTTTCTACTGTGAGCAGAGCTCCCACGAAAACAAGAAATAGAAAGGTCTGCATCTCGTTCCCTAATTGTGACAGCTTGTCAAGATTCAAACTGAAGACACGCAGACCACATTAAAAAATCACTGAGTTTTGATTTTGCATGCTTTTAGGGCAAAACAGACAGATGTACACAGCAACAAGTGGCTTTAATAATACTGGGAATGTGTGTGTGTGACAGACCGATGGTAAATACATTTTGTTTGTTGGTTTGGTTCATCACTTCACCATGTTCTTTGTTTGCAACACGTACTTAAACATCTGTGAAGGTGCAAAGTGCGACCATACTGATATAGAATGAAACCAACTGTTGTTTTCTGTCTACTATTCCGTTCTCCTTTATAGATTTTCTGATTCTCTAGGTTTTCTGCTGATGAATATGAAAACTCACGGAAAGAACAAACGTAGCCTTGAACTCTGCTGTACCCCAGATCAGCGTAGGTTACATGTGTATGCTAATGCAGGCTAATCACATCTCTACTGATCTCTCAAGGCAGAGTGGAGGATTTAAAAAAGACTCTCCAGCCTCAACATCTGTCATTTAAGAAGCAACATGTTACCTCTGCAATGAGGTTCCTATCAGTGTACCGTTGAACAGTTTGGGGTAACCCCGAATATTTCATGTTTTCCATGAAAACTCACACTTATGCGCAGCGTTTTCAGCTGTACAACATAAAGGCACAAGGGTTTTCTGATCATCAATTAGACTTTAACACGATTAGCTAAACAATGCACCAGTAGAACACAGGGATGATGGTTGCTGGAGATGGGCCTCTGTACACCTATGTAGATATTCCATTAAAAAGCAGCCGTTTCCAGCTAGAATAGTCATTTGCCACATTAACAATGTCTGTATTTATCTGATTAATTTAATGTTATCTTCATTGAAAAAACTGAGCTTTTCTTTCAGAAATAAGGACATTACCAAGTGACCCCAAACTTTTGAACGGTAGTGTATAATTACAAATGTATTCGGCTGTGTCTTTTTCCGAACAAAATAAAACGACAACATAAGCGAAATAACACTTAATAACACTTCATGTAGAAATATGAACATGAGAACGAATAACATTTCAAAGTGAAGTAGCAGCGATAACCAACCATGCATGTGTGTATAAAATAAGTGTGATAAACATTTCAATAAAATATGTACTGACATTTAATAATTAGATTCACAAACATTAGAGGGAGGGGCCACCATGATGAATGGTATTTGTCCCATTAAATGTAGATTGTTGAGGTGAATGAATGAAAAACTGATACTAACTAATATTACTACTAAACTAATATTATGATAGTTATTATAAATAATCGTGTTTTATTACCCATGGAGATTCGCTGTGCTAGTCCCATATTGCCAACTTAAAAAGTTCTTGAAAAATAACATGTGTCTTATTATCCTTGTGAACAATCAGAAAGCTTGAAGTAAAAAAAGAGAAGACAGAAACAGTGACATTGTACAGATCTGAGTTCCCGGGAAACTGCAGCACATGTAATCCTTCAAGAGGGGAGGAGAGATAGACCGTCCAAACCGACGCTGAGACGGCAGCATCACCGTCCCCTAGTGGCCGTTTCTGGACACACAGGGGATGAGAGCCGGAGGAGGAGAGACGTGTATACCGGTAACGTGCATTGCTGAGTGCTACCTTGTTGGCAGACAGCCAGAGAAAACAGAAACCAGGGGCATGGGAGTCTTTATTACTCATAACTAGTCTAGTCTAGTACTACCGACCAGACTAGTTTCTTTTTGTGACAACCAAGGTCTTATCCAAAGGTTATAGGGTGTTGCCTGAGTGCTGTCTGCTTAATCAAAGCCTGTGGCTTCTACTTGGACAGAGGACAATATAAACACGTCTGAATTTATTCAGTTCACATCATTTAAACAAATTCACAAAGCCAGATCAAGTCAATCAGGTCAGCCACCAATGCCTGAGAAAAACATTTCCTGGCGTTCTGGTGAAAAGCCCACATGAAACCCTGAGTAATGATGCATCAAATAATCCTGTTTAATTATGAAACGTTACATTTTATTAAACATCAGAAGCATTTCATGGTCTCGAACCTTACAACTCAGGTTGTTCAGTTGACAGAGTTTAGATTCAGGTTATAGATGGTTATGTTTATTCAATTATATGTGTCTTCATGTCCTCTCCCCGTGCAGTAATCCTCAGCAGGCCTTCCTTCAAATGTGGTGGAACAAACACCTGTTACCATGACATTCACCCAATCATACACACGTTCACACACCGACGGCGGAGTCGGCCACGCAGGGCGATAGCCAGCTCGTCAGGAGCAGTCAGTTTGAGGCGTCTCGCTCAGGGACACCACGACACTCAGCTAGGAGGAGCCGGGGATCCAACCAGCAACCTTGCGGTTACCAGCCAACCCGCTGTACCTCCTGAGCTAATGCCGCCCCCCCCCCCCCTCCCCCAATGACCATGAAGCTATCAGCCCAGTTTGTCCAGTGTTGCCATGTAGCTATCAGCCCGTTTTTTTCCAGTAAACTCACTTGTCAATTTCCAGTAAATACAATACAGATACAAACAGATAAAACCCACTTACTTCCCTAAACTATTCTCTAGTTACAAATGACTACAACTATTCTCCAGAGATGACCATACCACCAGGCCCTGGCTGCCTTCCTGGGTCTGATCAGAAGTAGAAGAGTTGAGCGTTCCCGGATGAGAAGCTGGTCGGACTTCACACGAGCCATGACCTCCTGACGACCCCCCACCTGCGTCACTTCTTCTGAAAGTTTACATTTTTGCACACTGGATCGTTTTTTTTTCTCAGCTTTTTCACAGGAATATGTAAATAAATCCTCATGGTGTAAATGTAGGACGGTAAGTCCAGTAGGCTGGAATTTAACGAGCGTCTCTGGGGAATAGCGCGCGGCGGGTCTCAGGTGTCCCGAGCGGGGACAGAAGCTAGTCAAGGACTGATTGGCCACCTCTGTATGTACGCGGACAGGCGTCTCCCTGGACTGGTCCCAACGTACTGATGTACATAACTCCTTAGACGCCATGGCCACTATAGCCCGCGTCCGCAGGGTGTCCTGCAGTTGTCTGTTCCGAGTGCTCCTACTGAGCTGGGAACAAAGGCTTTTAAAGGTCCCGTGACATGCCGTGGTTGTTTCTTACAATCAAAACGCACAATTTACACACAATTAAAAGACAGTTTTGGGATTTCAAGTAAGGAATTATACGCAGGTACAATGTCCAATATTTCCACATAATAAGTCCTTGAGTAACATCACCAGTTCTGATGGTTTTAAGTCTTCCTGGAGGGTGTTTGAGGCAGATGGGCCAGCATCCTTAAAGGTCCCGTGACACGCCACCAGGTGTGGTTAGCCCTTACAAGGCGTTTTGGAAATCTGTCCCTTATGACATCATAAGTGGGCGTGTCCACCGAGATGTGTGCTGGATAGATCAGTCTACCGGCCTACCCAGCGGACTGTAGCAGACGTTGGTCATCTACGTCACACGTCTAGGTGGACACGCCCACCTGTGACGTCATAAAGGGCAGATTTCCAAAACGGCTTGTAACGGCTGGTCACACCACACCTGGTGGCGTGTCACGGGACCTTTAAGGATGCTGGCCCATCTGCCTGAAACACCCTCCAGAAAGACTTAAAACCATCAGAACTGGTGATGTTACTCAAGGACTTATTATGTGGAAATATTGGACATTGTACCTGTACCACGGAGCAGGATCTTATTGAGTATCCGTCATAGCAATAGCCATTGATGTACTGCAGCTAAACCAATCACAGTGTCCATCCGCTGTCAGGACCACAGAGTCGCTCACCAGCTTCCTGTTCAGAGTTCACCTGGACTCTGCATAGACACCCATTCCCACCCCTCCTACTTTGTATGTTGCACGTCCTGGCACTTAATGTACGCACTTATTGTATGTCGTACTTAGTTATAGTATTAGGGGTTGTGTAGCATCTTATCCTAGCTATCTTTGGTCTATACAGGGAATGGGTTAACCTAGCGATTGTTCGTGCTTGGCACTTGGTTCTATGAACAATCTTACTGTACCGACAGCGAGATATTGTTTCACTTCTGACAAATGTACTTTTTGTAAGTCGCTTTGGATAAAATCATCTGCTAAATGCCTTGAATGTAAATGTAAATTTGTGCTGAAAGTTAGCAACATGCCACTCGTCAATAACAGACGGGGAACCTGCTTGGTTCGAGGTCAAAGGGGCAAAGATGAATGTTTTGACACGGGAAATGGTGGCGATAATGGGTGGCGCGGTCTTCCTTCCTCCTATTGCTGTCAACGAGGAGGCGTTCATCATCATCACGACCACCAGTGGTCTCGTCTAGAGGACCCCCCATCTATGACAAAACAACATGTTGGAATTCATTAGTTTTGGATTTGTTTTAATATTAATGACAATATACTTAATAAACAGTCATCTCTGTTTTAGTGTCCTTATTGTTGTTGTCTTATTTATTTATATTTTAATTGATTCTCTTAATCTCCCTTGCTTTGTCTGTAAATGTAGCTGTATGTTTGATGATTACCGTAATGTATGCCTGGCTGGATGTCAAGGCCTCAGCTACTGGGGGTCCTTCAATAAACAACAATAAACACCCATTTACAACCGACTGAACCCAACCCATCCATGCATCTGAAAATAGCGTTTCCATACTTAATCATTTACAAAATCTGTTTAATATAAAAGTTCTAACTCACCATTATGAAGGCCAGCAGAAACACATCTGGTAAGATGGTTCTAGCTGGAAACCCAACCTGATGCACCAGATGTTTTGTAACACGGAACCATCTGGGAAGTCGTCCTTGAAAACAGTTTGAAAAGGGCAGGCACTTTCAAATAATACTTGGCAGGTGATTGTCTATAACGTATATCAAGTAGTTCTCACAGGACGCTGATTGGTCCGAACCAAAGCATAGCAAGATGGACTATGGCGTGATCGTGATCTCTGGTATCGAGGAGACTAGCGAGGTAAAGGGAAACCAGACTCAACGCAAATCAATAAATGGTGAATACATTATAGTCTGACTATCAAGTGCTTCTACTAATTCCTTAGAAAGTGGTCAACTGTATGCAAATTATAACTATCAAAAAGTAGAAACTCATCAGTCAGAATTTTTGGGTTGCCAAACCGTATTCTAAAAGACAAACATGTGTGTGTAAACACAAAGTTCACAGCACACGGCACTACCAAACTACGGGCAAAGAGCTTCCAACACAGTTGCTTTGGAAAACCCAGCTACCAAATTAATGCAAAACTCACCACAGTTTGATCAAACTTGTTCCACAAAAATCTTCCCACTGACCATTCATCATGGTACAAAGGACCCTGCCAGAGGTCGATATTTTGCAGCATTGCACAGCATTCAACCACATCGCCATAATTCAACATCAAGTCAACAGCAGCTTTAAATGTTTAGGAAGTTGAAGATAAGAAATGGGAGTGTTATGAGTAGTGTGTGTAAATCAGTGTAAATCAGGACAACGTCCTCCCAACGTCCTTACTGAACGCATGATTCATAATTCAAATCTTTCAATTCTAGCATGGCAACATTCTACCAAACATAACTAACCAGCCAAACATGGAACCAAAGGGCAACACGTCAGTCTTCAGTCACTGCAAAAGTCCCCGAGGTCCAGTGAGGGTATGGATCTGAACACGACACACCCGTTTCCTTGGCGGTGTCCTTTACGTCACTTGCTTCAATACGCCAGGCTTCAACCCTAGAGACTTTTCTCATTTCATCCCTGTGTGTCTGATTTCTCCAAATGTCCTACCCTACCTTTAATCCCTACCTTTAAT